>NC_143581.1:9175322-9480156 GCF_048544385.1 Mastigoproctus giganteus
GGGGGAGAAAGAAAGATAAATTGAGAGACAGAAAGATAGAGAGAGAGAGAAATTGAGAGAGAAAAAATGAGAAAGATAAATTGAGAGAGAGAGAGAGACACCTGCCTTATTCTCTCTCACTTGTACTTTCATATTGTCCTTAAATTCAGTTTGCAAATCTTGGTTTAGGAATGGTCCACAATGTAATGCAAGTGGTGCAATCTCCAACTTCGTTTGCAATAAAAATATCTTCGCTCAATGTTCTTCTAAAACGCAGAGAGAGAAAGCAAGAAAGGAAGAAAGAAAGATAGATAAACACAAAGAGATGCAAAGACAAAACAAGAAAGAGAGATACGAAGTAGCTTCAAAAAAGAAGATTTCTATTCACCGAGAAGTAGTTGGCACTGAAGCTAGAAACAAGCACCAGCCATTGCACTTTCAACATATCACCTTGCGGACCCTATGAATTTTTGAGGGGAGGGGGAGGGGAAGGGAGTGATGATTCTACACGCTTACATTGTTTTCACATTGGTTTATTTTCGGGATCATAGTGATGGATCCACGTCTCAACTATGATGACTAGCGGTGAAAAAAACTCTTCTTGCACTTTGACAACCTTTCACGTGCACATTGTGCCCCTTCCTTCTTCCGTTAAGGGGACAGAAATCTAAATAAATAAATTTTCTGTTTATACTCCGGCACGACAACCAAGTCAGTAGAGTTTACAATAAATCGTCAATACAAATATTTATCGTATTTAGTAGTCACGGGCTTGAACCCCGGTGCACTCAAGGAACGCGTAGCTATGCACTCTCGCTCCTGACCACTGGCCTACGCCAGGCCTCTGCAGCTGTTGATGGATGTATTCCCCACACTAATTTGGGGTTCTGCAGCTCGTTCTTTGACACTAACACGGCGATCTTCCAGGATTAATGTCTCAAATTTTGCAATACTCTCTTCTGTTAGAAATCCCAGGACGCCCAGCAGTTGTTGGGTCCTGGGATTTCTTCATCGCGCGCTGAGACTCTTCCACATTTAAATTGTTTATGGCAACGTGCAAACACACTGTAACCGGGACAGTGTTCTTCATAAACTGCGACCATTTCTTTGTGGATCGTTGGGGTGTATCCTTCGCAACCCAATCACTGATCTCTATTCCACTTCATCCAGCGTTGCAAACAAATAAAGAAATGAATTGTCACACTGAAACCAAAATTTATATGGTTGCTATAGAGATTTGAAGGTATCAAAAAAAAAAAAAAAAAAAAAAATATATATATACATATGCATATACATATGCATGCATTCTTCTACAACAAATATTTCTGGATGAATATCAGTCTTCATTGAAATCCCCCCTTTCCTCATAAGACCAAGAATTCCTCATACACACAGACTAAGATAGATATGGAGAGAGAGAGAGAGAGAGAGAGAGAGAGCATGAAAGAAACAACGACCAAGAAAAACACGCAAGGACACAGAAAGACAGATAGAGGGAGGGAAAGAACAACAAAGATGGAGAGAGAGAAAGACACACACACAGAACAACAAAGAGAGAAAGAGAGAGAGAGACAGAACGACAAGGATAGAGAGAGAGAGAGAGAGAGAGAGAGAGAGACAAAATAACAAGGATAGAGAGAGAGAAAGAGCATGAAAGAAACAATGATTGAAAGATAGAAAGACACGCACGGACACAGAAAAACAGATAGAGGGTAGAGGGAGTGAGAGAGAACAAAGCTGGAAGAGAGAGAGAGCATTAAAGAAATAATGATTGAAAGACAGAAAGACCAAGATGGACACGCGGAAAGAGAGAGAGAGAGATAACAACAAAGAGAGACAGAGACAGAACAACAAGGACAGAGAGAGACAAAGAGCATTAAAGAAACAATGATTGAAAGACAGAAAGACACGCGCGGACACACAAAAAGACGGGGAGAGAGAGAGAGAGAGAGAGAGAGAGAGAGAGAGAGAGAGAGAGAGAGAGAGAGAGAGAGAGAAACAGCATGAAAAAAACAATGATTGAAAGATAGAAAGACACGCACGGACACACAGAAAGACAGATAGAGAGAGAGAGAGAGAGAGAGAGAGAGAGAGAGAGAGAGAGAGAGAGAGAGAGAGAGAGAGAGAGAACAACAAAGATGAGAGAGAGCATTAAAGATATAATGATTGAAAGACAGAAAGACCAAGACAGACACGCACGGACACGCAGAAAGAGAGAGACAGAGAGAGAGAGAACAAAAAGATGGGGAGAGAGAGAGAGAGAACAACAAAGATGGAGGAAAGAGAGAGAGAGAGAAAGAAGAACAAAGCTAGAGAGAAAATAACGATGGACAGAACATCAAAGAGAGAGAGAGACAGAACAACAAAGATGGAGAGAGAGAGAGAGCATTAAAGAAACAATGATTGAAAGACCAAGATAGACATGAACGGATAGAGAGAGAGAGAGAGAGAGAGAGAGAGAGAGAGAGAGAGAGAGCATGGAAAAAACAATGGTTGAAATATAGAAAGACCAAGAAAGACACACGCACAGACATACAAAAAGATAGACAGAGAAAGAGAGAGAGAGCATGAAAGAAAGAATGATTGATAGACAGAGACAAAGAAAGAGAGACAGGCACACAGAGAAAGAGAGAGGCAGAACAAGACAGAACAAAGATGAAGAGAGAGCGAGAACAACAAAGATGGAGAGAGAGCATGAAAGAGAGAAAGAAAGAAATATTAATAGACAGATAGAAACCAAGAAAGACACGTGCGCGCGCACAGAAAGAATGAGTGAGTGAGAGAGAGAGAGAGTGAAATTTGAATTGGGTTATGTCTAGAAATTTCTTGTGAAGGTTTCATTGGTAGTAAATAGAAGTGGAAAGATCACCCCCCCCGCATCACCAACACCCACCTGCGTTCCTTAATTCGCAACTGGGCTCGCTTTTTAAGAGGAGGCCCTACAGAGATCACGTGCACACGTTTCCTTCACCCCCCCCCCCTCCCTTCCACTCTGCCAGACGTCACTCGATGCCTCTGGACAATTTTCGGTTTCTGATTAGTGTCGGCAGCAGAGCAAAAACAACAACGATCACCATGGAAACGCCACTGCTGTGCCCTCTGTCACAAACCGACCAGCGAGTCGTTTGTCACGAGCGTCGGCACACTCGGCAGAAGTGTCACAAAGTCAATAGTCGGACGGAGGAACTTCCTTAGGTGTCACAAAGCGACCGTAAGAAAATCACGGCAACGCTCAATTGGGGGAGAAAGCGAAGGGAGAAGAAGAGGGGGGGGGGTCAGAAGCCGAAAAGGCGAAACCCACACTGCCGGAATTGGCGAACTTCGCGGCAAGTGACGGGCGCCATTTCGAAGCAAATTTGCAGCGTCCATTCTAATGGACGCGCACAATTGTGGCAGAGCCAAGTATCGCACGGAGGGCATTGTCGTCGATTTAAATTATCTCTCGCTGTCCGGCCCTCTTCGTGTTGACGTCGCCAGTCACACACGAGTGCGCACGAGCAGTTCTTCGACCTCCGTTGCGAGAGGTAAACAACATAGCGAAGAGCACGGACAGATCGGAAGAAGCTGGAGAGGTCATCGGTCAACGGAACGATTCGTTTTGTCCCGTGAGGATTAAACCGGAGAAGTTCGTTAAAGATGACATACCAGGGGGCCCTACAACGATCGCCGACCCTTGCTACAATCAGCCGCGGTCGCGATTCATTACCGAAGGAGGTCATCTGATCTACTTCGGCAATGAATCCACCTCATCCAAAACTTCAAGAGGTTCACCAAAGTTGACTTTTAGTTTGGAATTGGATATTAAAGATTCCACGCTTATTGAAATCTATTCACACCAAAGAGAATATTTAATCCAACATACACTATATTGCCAAAAGGATCCGGTCATCCCTGAAATGTCAAAAAGAACCATACACACAATTGCGTGTCCAAACAGGTACAAAAGGAGCTGAGTTCGCGTTAAAGTGGTAAAAGAAATAGTTTTGGGCCAAGCGTTGAGCATAGAGACCACAACAGACAGTCATCATAGAATGCCATATTAGGGAACACCAAGATAAGATTCATTGAGGTGTCTGGTTACTTTTGGTAATATATTGTATTTCCCAATGGACAGTGCAATTCTTATTTGTTCTTCCACAATGGAAAGTCTTAACCTTTGTATTCATCTATGTCTGTAAATTGTGTAGTCGATTTGCTGTTTGCTGGATGAGAAACCCGCACTGCCTCACTCGAGACCGACTAACTCAGCCACGTTTTTGGAAAAAAAGTCCCACAAAAATTCCTTGCATCACTGATAGGATTCGAACGCAAGTCTTTTCCACCTGGTTGGAGAGGATAATGATTCTATGAACTGTGCTACCCACGAGGGTGTAAACTGCACGATATCTAACCTTCTATTGAACACCAAAATTCGTGTCCTCTTGCTTTTGTTGCATCTGCCAATGAAAAATTCTTTCATTTAAGGACTTAAACCCAGACGTGCAGGCTCAAAGCCCTGTAGACTACATTTTCTAATACGTTCCCCCAGTATTCCATGCCAATTCAGTTGTCCTTTATTGTACTGTCCTTACAGAGTGTCCTTTTTCAGGTGGGACATCCCCACTCTAGTACAATATTCCAAATGAGTCTCACCACCATTCGATAAACAATATAGATAACATCTTTCCTGTTAGCCAAGGCCCTACAGGTCATTAGTACACTCTGAACCATCCTGGACACCTAAATCTTTCATATTCTGAACCACCTTCTCCCCAACTCAGTGTCCGACCTGTCCCTTATGTTCATAATTCTGTTTAGGTTTTTCATCCTGAACTTAGTAACAGTATTTAGAGGGGGGTTACTGTGCGTACAGTGGACTTCGGTACTTGGTTGACTTGAATCTTGATTATAGATAGATCTCAAAATTTCAGCAGTTGTTTCTTAATTCAAAATTTTAAAACTTTTGGCCCTGGGTTCGAATCCCATCAATAACGAGAGAAATTTCATGGGCCTTTTTCACAGCGTGGCTGAGTTAGTTGATCTCAGGTGAGGGTAGCATTGTTTTTCTCCCGAAAATGGTTTTCATCCAGAAAACAAAAATTCGACCACAGAACACACGCAACTTACAGACAGTATTATGGAGCAATATGGCCTTAGTCGCTGATGCTCCTAAAATCCAATAACAACAACATACCTTGTGATGACGCTAATTGAAAAAGGTTTCTAATTTTTTGGCCAGTGAATGTACGTTTAATATACACTGCCCTACCATTAATATCTGGACACCACTCCATGGATAGGGAAACAGGTCCTATGCATGCAACACGTCACAGAACCTATAAATATGCACGCTGGTCTTCGAACAGGCAACTGGGCATGCAAGATGACACGTTCAACAGAATTGATCACCTCAACAAAAGCTAGACGCCGATGAACATGATGTAAGGAGCGCGAATCCTGGACTGTAAAACAGTGGAAAGTCCTATGGACAGACGAGTCGAGGTTCGCAATCTACCAGTCTGATGGCCGTTCTTGGGTGTGGCGAATGCCAGGGGAACAGTTTCTTCCTGATTGTATCCTCCCAACAATGAAGTTTGGTGAGGGCAACGTCATGGTATGGGGCTCCTTTCATGGTTTGGCTTGGGCCCATTAGTCGTTATCGACAAAACCATGAATGCTGTGCAATACCTGGACATTCAAGACAATTTTGCACTTCTAACATTATAGCAATACTTCGGGGAAGGCCTGTATGTGCAAGACATGCCATACTGTTCGGGTCCTAGCAGAGTGGTCTGAGGACATGGGTGTGGAAAAGTTGCTGATCTGAACCCTATCGAGCATCATCTTTGGGATGTGTTGGATCGTCGGGTACGTGCATGTAGAGATCGCCCAAAGAACAAGGCCAAGTGGAGGAACATATCACGTGACATTTATAAAAAGCTGGTTGAAGAGTATGCCACGAAGATCGAAGGCCATCATAAAAGAAAAAGGTTTTCAGCACAAAATATTAAAACACACAATAAAAGCTCTTTTTTTGTCTAAAAGCAGGTGTCCGGATTTAATGGTAGGGTAGTGTATATAAATGTCATGAAAACGTAAAAAACCCAACAACATCGTTGGAATCAGCACACAACATACATTCAAGAAACAGTTAAATGCACTATAATTTTTGTTACTTAGTGTAGTTATCAATCATTTTACAAAGAAGTCAATAACGCGTATATCTTATTTACATAATGTCATTCCAATTATCTTTTCTAAACAATTTAAATATTAAATTTTTTTAAAATGCGAAAAAATAAAATTAATAATAAAAAGAATGGCCTTCTTTCCATTATTAATTTTATTATTCTTTTTATTATTAATTACAAATCGAAGCAATAACGATATTTATTTTTCTCTACAGGAACAGAACAGAACAGAACACCAGATGTCAGTGAAGTAGCAAGTGGATGACGCCTAAAAGTAAATTATCGATTTATTTTCGTATTCATTGAAAGCGAAATAAGCAGAGAGAGAGAGAGAGAGAAAGAAGAAAATGCCAGAAAATGATTGCAAGAGTTGCATTTCGATGTTAAAGTGAAAAATTAATTTAATTAGAGCGTGTTATCAGTTTCAAGAAGTAATTAGATTTTTGGAATTTTCTTTTTTCCGGCCAATAATTTCGAAGTCTGATTAAAACGGATGTGACGTATTAAAGCAGTGATTAGAGGTGGCAATAATCAACAAATGTAATCTCTTTTAAAAATCTATTTGTTTCTAATGTACGAAATGTCGAAAAGAGGGAGGGAGGGAAGCTCTGGTAGGGTAAAAGGGAACTTATATATTACTTGTGGTGAAAAGAAAGTTTACACAGTTATAATTACCAAGTTAAAGAAATCATTAATTATCCAGTTATTCTGCAGAATTAAAGATATAAACAAGCTATTGAATGTCACAACACCATTTTTTTAAAAGATATTTTTAAATTTTCTCTACTAAGGAAGGAATGTTTATGGGTAAGCAATATATTAACACATTTTCTAAGCTATCATTAATTAAAGTTAACTACAATTATCATATTTTTGGTAAATGCACTTAATTAAAATTTTCACATGAAAAGTCACCATAAACAATTATGCAAAACACCATAATTGTTTTCTTAAAATATTTTAAGAAAATTAACTTATTAAATTTAAATAAAAATTAAATTTATTAAATTATATTTAATTATGTGCCTAACAAGCTCCAGATGCTAATTGCAAAAGGTTTCTAATTTTTTAGCAAGTGAATATCAACTCACCTTTGATGGTATTTTGAGAAATTAATTCTTAAAATATTTTAAGAATTAAATTTAAATAAATATGATAATTACATTTATTTATATGTTATTAAATCTTACTTTAAATAAATCATAAAATAAAAAATAAACAAAATTAAATTTATTAAATTCATTATTCATTTAGTGTACTATATTAGATTATTTATTTAATATACTTTAATAAAGATCAGTGTTTTTAAGAGGTTCTGTAATTTACAACTTCATTTATGATTTTAAAGTTTTACTATAATAATAATAAAAATTGCAAAAGTTTTCCAATTTTTTTGACAAGCAAGTGTATCAGATCACCTTTTATGGTATTTTGAGAAATTAATTCTTAAAATTTAAGAATTAAATTATTAAATTTAAATAAATTTGATAATTAAATTTATTTAAATTTAAATAAATGTTATTAAATCATAAACAAGGTTAAATAAAATATTAAATTTATTATTCTCAGATTATTTATTTAATATACTTTAATAAAGATCAGTGTTTTAGAGAGGTTCTATGATTTACAGCTGGATGGACAAATTCATTAAGACAAGTTCAATTATGATTTTAAAGTTCTACTATAATAATAATATGATCGAATCACCTAAGAAGCTCCAGATGCTAATTGCAAAAGGTTTCTAATTTTTTGACAGGCGAGTGTATCAGATCACCTTTTATGGTATTTTGAGAAATTAATTCTTAAAATATTTTAAGAATTAAATTTAAATAAATTTCATAATTAAATATATTTAAATTTATATAAATGTTATTAAATCTTAAACAAGATTAAATAAAATATTAAATTTATTATTAATTTATTGTGCTATATTAGATTATTTATTTAATATACTTTAATAAAGATCAGTCTGTTTTTGAGAGGTTCTGTGATTTACAGCTGGACGGACAACTTCATTAAGGCAAGTTCAATTATAATTTTAAAGTTCTACTATAATATTATTGTAATAGAGTTTTATATTATTATTACATACAATTACAGCTGGATGAACAACTTCCAGCTATCATTCATAATAAATTCAATAACTGACTCATTAAGATTCAATTATGATTTTAAAGCTCTAGCATGATAATAATAATATGATTGAATAGTCTAAGTAGGTCCAGATGCTAATTGCAAAATGTTTCTAATTTTTTGGCAAGTTAGTGTATTAGCTGAACTTTGAGGGTATTTTGAGAGATTAGTTCTTAATTTTAAGATTTAAATTATTAAATTTTAATAAATTTGAAAATTTAATTTATTGAAATTTATATAAATGTATTAAATCTTATTTTAAATAAATTACAAAATAAAAAAATAAACTTAAAGAAACAAAATTAAATAAAATATTACATTTATTGAATTACATTAAATTCCTTATTAATTTAGTGTACTATATTATATTATTTATTTAATTGGAAGACAGAACTTTAAAATCATAATAATATGATTGAATCAACTAAGCTGCAAATGCTAATTGCAAAATGTTTCTGATTTTTTGGCATGTGAGTGTATCAGCTCATCTTTTATGCGAAATTAATTCTTAAAATATTTTTAGAATTAAATTATTAAAATTTAATAAATTTGATAATTAAATGTTATTAAATCTTACTTAAACAAAATTAAATTAAATATTAAATTTATTATATTACATGAAATTCATTATTAATTTATTAAACTATATTCAATTATTTACAGCTGGATGGACAACTTCATTAAATATAAATAAATAAATATTAAATATAATATATTTGCCAAAATCTTTGGCAAAGGATGCTAAGAAAAACAGCAAGGGCTTCTTTACTTATATAAACTGTAGAAGCAAGGGGATGAATCAGATTGGTCCATTTGATATTGGTGGTTCGACTGTTGATGATCCTGCTCAGATATCTGATAATCAGAATGAGTATTTTGCATCTACATTCACACATGAGGAGTTATTCAATGAGGGGAGTGCCAGAAGTTTATCAAACTCTAACAGGGTGGTTAATGATTTTGTAATAACTGAGAGCAAAGTGGAGGAGAAATCGTTGAAGTTAAAGATAAGAAAGGCACCTGAGGTGGATGGGATCTATTCAGTTATATTAAAAGAGGTGGCAAAGGAAGTAAGCAAACCCTTAGCCATAATTATGAGAGCATCCTTGGACTCAGGGGAGGTCCCCACTGACTGGAGATGTGCAAATGTGTCTCCAATTCACAAAGGGGATCTAAGGGTGACGAGTAATTACAGACCAGTTAGTTTAACTCTGTTCACGGGAAAAATAATGGAGTCACTGGTTAAAGATGAATTGCAAGATCATCTTGACAAGACTATGAAGGATGTAGAGTTGAGCGAGTACAGAGAAGGGCAGCAAGATTGGTGAGGGGAATGAAGGGGTGGTCTTACCAAGAAAGGTTTAAGTTCTGCAGATTACAGTGTTTGGAGAGTAGGCACCTGCAAGGTGATCTGATTGAGGTGTATAAGGCCTTGAATGGGTTGGGCACGCTGAATGCTGATGGAATTCTTCCGCTTGCTCAGATTACGAACCTGAGGGGGCATAAATTCAAATTGAGGAAAGACAATTATAGAATTGATATGAGGAAATTTTCTTTCAGCCAGCGGGTAGTTGATTGCTGGAACAAACTTTCCCCTGTCATTGTGGAAGTTGATTGCTTAAATAAATTCAAGGAGGGACTGGACAAACTTTGAGAGGGGATGAATGTGCGAAATTGTGTTTTTTTTTTTTGGCTGATGTTACATAAGCTCATACGCTTGCTTTCTTGTATCACATGCTTGCCTATTACTATTAAGGCAAGTTCAATTATGATTTTAAATTTCTACTATAATAATTATTATAGTAGAGTTTTATATAATGCTTTAATAATATATTATAATTAAAATTTTAGTAGAACTTTAATAATAATATGATCGAATCTCATAAGAAGCTCCAGATGCTAATTGTAAAACGTTTCTAATTGTTTTGGCAAGTGAGTGTATTAGCTCACCTTTGACATCTGCTATAGTAAATTTATAGAATACTTTTTTATAAATCCGCTAGCATGTTTTAAGGGGCATTATTCTACAGCAGAACAGGCTTGCAAGAGTTACCTTGATATTGCATTACTTTCAAACAGTTGGCCTCGGTTTGAAAGTAGTACAATACCAAGACAACTCATTGCAATGGCAAAGGTTGTCTTGCTGTGAGCATCTTAGCTAAACAGTCCAACCCTTGCTGGCCTAAAAACAAATGAAAGAACAAGACAGCCCTGAAAACTTTTTACAATGTTTCTGATGCCATATAACGTTAGCTATAACTTTAACGTTATATTAATTATATATTTATAATATGTAAATGATAATTAATATAAATTAATTTCAATAATTATTAACATAATTATCATATGTTAATTTTTTAAATTTGAATAGCTTTTCATCCACTATATATCTAAGCTTCCTTTACCTCGAACCTTCTTTATGAGTCATATACTTCGAAAAATACGGTATCTATATAAAATGGCATTGCTTATTTAACTACAAATACTGAAAAAATTTATAAATCACTTCCTAGAAAAAAAACTAATTTATTTACATAATATTATTAATGAAAACCCGACAATCACTAGTTATTAAGTTCATATGAAGAAAGGGAACAGCTGATGAGGACAAAACAGGTATTCTGAAACTTGAGCATCAAGGCAAATTAATCCAGCTAACAAGATTAAAAGGCTATTACAACTACTAGAGATAATTATAATTTATTTCGCAGATATAGCTTCTAATCCGTATTTTATTACATTTAAGGGTATTGAATCTTCATCCGCATAGTTTGACAAGATAAGTGGCAGACCCGGTTTGTGTACACACAGGTGATTCGGTTGGAAACATAAAATGTTTAAAGCAAAAGGACCGAGGTATGCAAGGCTTCAATGTGTACTGCAGTCAATAAAGTCCTGTATTAGTTGAATAAAAAAAGATTCTTTCTTTGCCGAGGAATTCTTCTAAATATCTGAAAGGGTGGTTGAAGTCACATTTTATTGGTGCTGTAAATCATGACTGTTTAATCCCTTCGATTCGCCTATAACGACGTCCTTTAACCACGGAGAGGTTGGATGAAAAATCAGAGTTTCCGGGACATTCAAAGGAGTCACAAAAAACCGCGAGAAGTATGGACTAAAATATCCGCAATTTACAGTGGCTGAAGATGGGATATCCACTTCCGGAAGAAATGACTGTGGAGGGAAAAAATATTACAATTATCTACTCTTTTGTAAAACAGCAGGAATTGATTCCATGAGGTGATCCATTATCTTAACTGTACAAACTGAGAAGGTGGAATAATTGTGGTGAAAACGGCATGGTTTGGGACCAAGGATATGGTAAAACGACTACTGCATATTGTAGAATTTTTTCAGATCCAAGGGCCATCGTGGTGAATTTATCATCTTTCTTCCTTCCTCCATTCTTGAGATCAGAAAAGCAGAGGATGCGTTACACTCATACCGAATGAACTAGACGGAGCTCAATAGTTCAATCTATGCCATATTCAGTTCAAACTAATTTAGGTACATTGAGGTCCCACAAGATACTGAAGTTCTGTTTCTGATAGACAGGCAGTTTATATAGCGATAGAACAATCAACGAATTCCGAACTAATACCAACTACCATTATGCAGTAAAAATTAATAAATACCCGGGTTTATGGTGTCATAGAAGACAAGTACTGATCTCTGTGGTGTTAATCTTTCCCCCTCCCCTCCCTATTAAACAGAAATAAAGCATAAATTGTCAGCCCTGACTTCAATTTATAAAAATGCCTTACCTCGCTATGGTCACCATGGCCGGACGTGGTAGGCGTTGTAGAAACTTGAAAGTTTCATTCATCAGGTCGCCTATTTGGCTACGGGTACTGACATGGTGAGGTAACTCGGTGTCATCGCAAGTACATCCCGCGTCGTGTAGCAGCTCGAAGTCAATTTCCTGGCCTTCAAAACTTGACAGAAGCTTAGCCATCTGTCGCCGTCTACAAGAAAAAAAAAACACAAATAAAACCGGCAGTTATGACGTCCCTAATTAGCCATTTTAGTAGAGTAATTTTCCTCAACAAAAGAAACCACTTACATTCACACAGCTACTCCCCCTGGTGGTAGAGTTGTCACCTGCAAAAAGAGCTATACGAAAACAAAATCGTTGTATTTGTTTTAAGAAAATTACTGGCAACCTAGAACGCCCATTAGCCTGAATGAAGAACTTGAACTGACTCCAGACCCCACACCTCTCTTAGGGATATTATTCATCGGTAGTTGGGGGATCTGAATACATTATGGAACACAATGCATGGTGATCTATCTTTTCATAATGACAGAAAAATAAACATTTGAAGCTAGCACAAACACACACCGGTTTGAAGATGCGCAAGTTATTCAATTTTTATGTGCTTGGTGTACTGAGCAGGCAATCTGCCAGAGTCTTTGTAGACTACACCATCAGGGTCATTAATAAAGTCAATCCGAGGGTGGTCATCTCTCACTTCAATTTTAGCCGGCTAAGATTAATGATGACATCTTTGCAACAATTATTTCTCACACATTAGGTAGGACCAGACATACCTGCCCTGTTACTATTCTGGGGATGAAAAATCTAGTACTGGTTTAAAATATTTTCTTTTGAAAATTGCTTTTGGCAATGCAAATAACTACATATGAAAATTGGAGAGGAAAAAAAAAAGTTATCCTCAGTCTGAAATAATAATTGAAAGGCTGTACGAATTGTGGCACCTGGAGAGGGTTGTGGTCCTGTCTGTTTAACTGACTGTTTTTCTCTGCCACCCTAGAAAACATTACGCAAAAGGGAACACAAGGTTTTTAATATTTGTTACTGTAGAACAGTGAGGCCGTTGACCGCTAACCCGTCTGCGATCCGCACCCCAGAGCCCTCCTCCAGGGGAAAAGGGATGTGAGCTCATTGTTCCCGAGCAGGTGAAAGAAAGGGATATCTCTGCCAGCTTAACTGATTCTTTCCCAAAAGGAATATGGTGACAGTTGTTCAGACGGGAGTTCAAAGGCCCACAGAAGGACCCTTTTTAACTACATGACTTTCTTCTCTGTGTGTGTTACTATAGGGCAGGTGAGAGACATGTCCAAATGTTAGTCACCCTACAGGAAATAATGAAATTGCGTCCGTTTAACATGCAGATGGTTAGATTTGAGTAGTGATGAGATTTCTGCTTATTGGGACATTGCCTCGATTGCGATAGAGAGAGAATGGAGTGGTTATTAACCCCTAACGGTTAACCCTTACGTGTATCCTGACCCAGGGGCGTCTGGCGATGTATACGTCATGAACAGATCGGCGTAAAAAATAGAATGGTAGGCAAAAAAGTAAATTTATATATAATAAAAGTTACCTTAAAAAAATCCAAAGATTTAACTTAAAGAGTCCAACCTCTTTTCAATAAAAAGCCATCACACGATGGCGTTTATTTAAAAGAGGTCTGAATGCAGATTCTTGAGTTAATTTATATATTTGTTAGTAAGTTAAGGTTCTGTTGTTTTTTTTTTTTTTTTTCATCTACTTCATTCCCTACTGTAATTAATGACCTTCGTTGATACATATAAAATCCGTGGCTCTCCTGACAACAGTACCCTAAATTTGGCAAATCTTGCTCTGAATAAACAGTTCCATGATACTTTCCAGTTTAGAAAGGACCTCTTCACTTCAGTCCCAAAACTCAATCCACCCTACTTCATTTTAAAAATAAAATACTCGCCTTTGTTTATTTTCAACCACAACAAGGCTTCACTCAGTTTACGAATATCATAAATTCGTTTTTTTTACATCCAAAAAGACCAAGGATTTATTTTTTACTTTAGGCAGGGCCAGCATTAAACTGAGTGCCCCCTGGAACGAGATGTTTCCTTTATTAGCACCATTATCAAGAAGTTCTCCAAAATTATCCTTTTCCTTCTCAAAATGATTAGTTTTCAACCCATCTGACCTATGTAGCCATGTAAGAGTAAACAAGACTCTGCCATTTCCCAGAGGGACAGTTCTGTGTACAGGCCGCCTGTTTATATTGATTATTCTGTTAATCGCTTTGGGTTAGCAGGACCTTACTAAAAATAAGCAGAGGAACAACTAGTGACACCACTCAGCTCCAGTGAACGTCAACCTAAATGTGTTTCATATTTCAAGCCCAAGAAGATGACCTATATCTTTGCGCCATCAAGCCTCAAAACATCGTCCTGGTCTCATCTGACAACTTCTAGTCTAGCTACTACCCGAGGTCCAAAGTAATAGACAAAGTAATAAACGCCCTGAAAAACAGCTGTAATCCATTGGCCTGGAATAAAACTATTGAAAATCTGTTCAGCAACCAATGACAAAAAAGTAGTTAAATGCAGTTAATGTATATATTAGAGAATCCAAATTATGATTTTAATGCCATTGTCCAGGAGAGATAAAGTCATATAACATTCCACTTTATATCTCAATATTCTGGTTCTCTGACAATGAAGTCTCAGCTATGGATTGAATACTGGATTCATTCATAGAATGAACACCAGAGAAAAGTGCCTAAGTGGTCTGCATGTGTTTCTGTGGCATTTTGAAATATGTCCAGATATGGATTTCTAATGTCTGTTATCAACATACACAGAGTGCCCATTTTATTAGATACACCTACCTAACAGCAATTAGGTTGTTATTACCCGTGATGTTGAAGACCCTACCATTCATGAAAAGGGCAAGCGTGACTAATAAAGTGGCTACTCAGTGTATGTTTCGTTTTCGACTTCAAAGTAATCTCCTTTGATGGTATACACACTTTGAACGCTGCTTCAAAACACGCTGTACCTATTATCATATGAAAAGAACCCTGATTTTGCACGTAGATAAACACACAAATAGAAACCAAGGATTCTTAGATGGAACCTTTAAAAGATAACAGCAATTGCCATCAGCTGCATCTACATCGTAAAACTTTTTACCTGATGGCTGCTAATAGCTACTTCTGTGTGGAAAATTTGGATGAGGATAATGAAGGCCCCAGTCTAGGTGGAGCAGAACAGGGTTGACAGCTGGAGTGGTAAAATATGCTAATACTTTTCTAATGACAGACACATAAACGATTTAATTATGGAAGTAAATATTGAAATTATAGGGTGGAGAAAATTTTGATTTCAACTTTGACATCTGGATGGACGTTAAAGAGAATTTCGGTAGTCAAAGAGCCACTGAGAAGTATGTTGATAAGAAAACTCTGCTCCGATTTCGAAATTTTAACCTTTCCTTTATCTCCTTGGAGTGCGCACTTTTTTTTTCCAAACAAGAGGATTCTTTTAGTGTCCAGATAAACTGTAGCTTGTATGAAAATACAACTTTCACAAAACTTATTTCGATAATAATTGAGTCACGCCAGTCGCTTTGGCAAATATTCTCAAACGTTTTCACATTTAGAAGAGCTCGTTCGGTTATAACGAATTTCTTACCCAAAAACCATTCCATCATGTTCTATCGAAAAGATAAAATAACATAGTTTGAATTAGAATTGTAAATATGGTCCTTAAAGATAAACAATGAATATTTTAGCCATAAATGCGAATGAAGATGACAAAAAATCGATTTGGGCGCATTATTACTGAGAAAGTTGAATTTTATGGGACTCTGGATTCTGATGGAAGTATTGAGCTGAAGATGTTGCTAGAATCTGATACGATAAATAATCGATAGTATTTATCTAGAGGGCTAAAAAAGTCAGTTCTTTTTAATGAAAGTTTTGGTTGTAGGCGATTTTATTTTGGAACATAGACTGAAGTTTGGGTAGCACTGTTGGCAGAACCCTAACGTGGCTGAGTTAGTGGGTCTCAGGCGAGGGTAGCATGGTTTTTCATCCAACAAACAGATTACACAAATTACAGACATATTTTATGCAGCGCAATATGGTCTAAGTTGCTGATGTGCCTAGAGCCCTACTCCAACAACAACTCCATAAAATACTTGTTAGAGGAGTATTTTTTTGATTCTTTGGAGATATAGTTTTAGTGGATATGGCAGAAGTTTATGTTCCTTTTGAAGAAAAAGTCTTCTGGAACGTCGTAGAAATCGCTCAAAATGTTTTCAGGGTGTGTGCTAGTTGGTTGATCTTAAGACTTTTCATGGGCTACACGCATCTAAGTGAATGCTGCTAAAAATCTTTGAAGAGAAAGTGCCAGTTGAAGTAGAAGGGAATGCACACTGAGTGGCTTGTTTGGTTGGTCTGTTGTAGGATTTGAAACGCATAGGTTTTAGCGAATTAGGCCATATTTATTAAAACCTATGCGCCTAAAACCACACAATTTCCTGCTGGACGATAAACCAGAGTTTCCGGGAGAAAAAACCACCCTGTGATTGCCTGAGACCAACTAACTTAGAGATGTTGTGAGAAAGGCCCATAAAATTGCTCCCGCCATTGATGGGATTCAAAATCAGGTATTACACTCGGTGTGATTTTGATTGATTGATTTGGTAGTTGTTGGCGCATCGGCTTCTGTGGCCATATTGCACCTCCCAAGGTTTTTGCAGTACTTTGGTCCAAGCCCGAGGCGGGAATCGAACCCGCGACCTTTGGGTTGCCGGGCAGGTACTTTACCCACTCGGCTAGCCCGGTCGGCCACTCGGTGTGGGGTGGTTGATGATTCTATGCTGACTGAATTGCTTCCACAGTTTTTTCAAACGGGAAGACTGTGGATCACTAACCCGAAGAGCTGGTATTCCACCTTATCTCACACTTACTGATGTTCAAATGGATTGAGATATGATGACTGGAGAGTCCAATACAAAAAGCTGAATTTACAATCGTGTCCCTGGAACCTGTTCTGTGAATTTCTGGCGCACACCATTATACTGGTAGAAGAACTCATCCACTCTAGCCATGAAGAGATACACCAGGTGTAAACAATTTCCAGATAAACTATCACTTCCATGTTGCATACTTGATTATTAAAAATAGATATGAAGATTAATATTAATAAATGTCCTGGAATAGACGCAGCATTAATGGTTCTACGAACAACCCAAATATTAGTAGATGAAAACAAGATTTCGGATAAACAATATGGGTTCACTGCAGGTAGGTCATGTGAGGATGCTCTTGCGGATTTTTTCTCTCATATATAGAATTCTGTTGGCAAGTATGAATTGGCAATAGATGTGGATTTTGAGGGGACCTTTGACTCCCTCTGGTGGGAGGGAGTCCTTAGCCGCCTAAGGGAACTTGATTGCCCTTATCAATTATATTTATTATACAGGAACTATTAAATAAATTTTCTGTGTATACTCCAGGACGGTCAGGAGTTTACAAGATACACAGAATACAAGAAACAGCACCGTATTCAGCAGTCACGGGCTTGAACCCCGGTCTTGAATAGTAAGATTTGCAAACAAGTTACAAACGAACCAAAGATCAATATCAGTTGTTGTCAATCGTGCTTGTAGAACAGTATCAACTGTAGCATTGCAAGTATTTGCTGGAACCATGCCACAGAATTAAAAGGGAGATACCAACTATATATCTAAATATACAGCTAAATTTAGAGTCCAATTCAAAGATGGAGAGGATAAAACGTTGGAATGAACTGATTAATCTATGGCAGACCAGATGGGACAGTTCCTCAACGGGAGTCGTAACAAGAAGTTTTATACCACAAGTTGCATACCTACTAAATTAGTCGACAAGAACATGGTTTTCTATGGGAATGGAAACTTCATATATTATAACAGGACATGGGTCCCTCAATGCAAAATTATTCCAACTCGGACTACATCATACAGATTTATGTGCGTGTGGAGCTGTAGAAAACTGGAAGTATCTACTTTATGATTGTCCATATGTTGATTTACAAATGCAGAACTCTGTTTCTAATTTCCATCCTGGGGGAGAAGAGAATCTTCTCTCCACCAGAGCAACTTTTCCGAAATTTCAATGCTGAGGAAGTATTTAAAAGAAGTCGAAAGATGGTTTGCTGAGATTCTGAGAGTAACAATTAATACTGAAGTGGGAGTCGCCAGCAGATTTTTTCATTTTTCAGGACTGGCCCACCTTCCCGTTGTGTGGACGAGTACCCAGAATCATCTCTCCAGGTGATTGATACTTCTGGGTAGCCAAGAGAACAACAGAACACACAAACCTGCATTTATCACATGTCTGGCGCTTGTGCAGTGGTACTGTTCTTCATAGAGATACGTGGCAGAGTTGAACTGACGTTCTAGGAGTCGCCCTATATTCCATCTGTTCTGGGGTCTATTTTCTGTTTTCTGGACGAAAAATCCAAGTTTCCGGGAGAAAAAACCATGCTACCTTTGCCTGAGACCGACTAACTCAGCCACGTTGGTGACTTTTCCGCTCTCTGTGGGGAGGATGGAGATCCTTCCAACTATGCTACCCAGAGGGCTAGTTGGTAAGAATAAACATGATTCTATGGGTTATTGTTATTAAGTTATGATGGTTTGCTGTGTCTTAACCAATAATCGCATCTGTAGAAAAACATTGAGTGGATTCCAATGCAGTTGATGAGCGATATCACAGACAAAGAAGGAATATCAAAGTGAATTCCAAAGAGGTTGTTATGCACTGTAGAATGATTTACGAGTACACTTGTACAATTTTCCATCCAAATACTAAGTCGTCTCACTGGTTTTGATGGGTTAAAGAACTGGTGATTACGAATAGACTATTAATGGGTTTTTATTTATAAATTATAAGAAGGGTGAGGTCAAATCAGAAAGTTAAATATACAGTCTGGGAGTTTTCTTTCAGGCACTTTATCCCCAAAATGCCTTGGGGTGTTAAAGACAATGACTGGCTGCAAACAGAATTTTATTACTTCACTTCTTACTCTTTATTATTCAAACTAATTATCGTGAGAGAATTTTTATAAACACTCCTAATGTTAGTGGACTGCATATTGTGTATTCGGAGGATGGTTTTCTGTTGATTGGACTTGACTGGAAGGAAAAAGAAGGAGAAAATTTTAAATTAAAAATAATAAATGAATAGCGAGGGTTGGGTTGTTTAAAATAAACACCAAGGCGATATATTATGTGGCCAATTATTATGTTAACAAATTCTGCGTGTTCTGTGGTGCAAAATGTAGAATTGAGAGATGAAGCAATCCGAAAAATCCCTTTTAGGATTGCTTCAATAACAACTTTGGTAGCTTCTTGAAGCAGAGGTTATTTCAAACGTGAAAAGAATTTTATTAGAGATTGAAGAAGAGAATCTATGATGCAAAGACTGGTCATCTAGATCTTAAATAAGGAGAACTCCTGCCCCAGACAAAAGATAGGTTTGTTTGGAAATTGGACCATGACGTTCACGACATTGAACAAAAAGCATTATTCGACTATAAACACGTTTAGACAAGATGTATTGTGGAGATGGTTTTGTTACGATAAAAGCTGTGTGGATGAGTATGTGTAAGTGTAACCTAACAACTGCTCTGAATGCAGAGGGAAACATGGTCCTCACCGATGTGGTTTTATAAGAACTGCGCAGATTTACCAAAACCTCGGGGGTGGTACAGCTGGTAGGATTGGCATCCTCCCCACATCGGGTGGAAAAGATCAGAGTCCGAGAATCGTTGATGATGTGAGGAATTTTTATGGGCCTTTTTTTCACAACGTGGCTGAGTTAGTCGATGGAGAGGGTAGCATGGTTTCTTCTCCAGGAAACTTGGATTTTTCGTCCAGTAAAAAGAAAATCGACCACAATATGGCCTTAGTCCTCACGTCATCAACGAGTCTCGGACGCGGGTCTTTTCCACCCCAATGTGGGTAGGATGGTGATCCTACCAACTGTACTACCCCCAACGGCTAAATGACCAGATGAACAACGGTACAGAACACAACACATGAACAATTCCCACACACTTTTAAATCTCTGGCATTTCCCAGTGAACTGGTTCACCACAATGAAAGCAACGCGGAGATGGGGGAAACCCCTGGTGCCGTAAGACAACAACACACACTTACACTTACACTTACCCCCGAGGATTCGGGATTTTCTGTTTGCTGGATGAAAAACCTGAGTTTTCTGGAGGGAAAACCATACCATTCTACCTTCGCCTGAGACCGACTAACCCACGATTGTGAAAAAGACCCATAAAAGTTCCTCACATCATTAACGGGACTCGAACCCAGGCTTTTCCAGTGTAGGAGAGGACGGCGATTCTACCGAGGAGGCCAATTTCATGCATTATGTATTCTTTTGATTAATGAAATATCTGTTTATACTCTGGGTCAGAGGAGTTTACAAGATATACAGGGAATTCGAGAACAGTACAGTATTTAGTAGTCACGGGCTTGAACATTGGTCACTCAAAGCATGTGTGCTTATGCACCCTATTGATTGACCACCAGGCTACAGCGACCTTAAGAGAAATAACTGAAATTTTTCGCTACCAAGGGTAATCGTTAAGGGACCCTTTTAGCCTCAAAAATGTTACTTCACTCCCAGTTGATAGGATTCGAACCTGTGCTTGGGGGAAACTCCAATGGATTTCGAGTCCATAGCCTTAAACACTCGGCCATTGATATAATATCATTGATGAAACTATCACTGATGAAAAACCACCACAATTAGAGTTGTGTTTTTTCCAAATATGAAATATATGTTCGTGTCCAAGTTTCTCAGATTTGAAAAAAAAAAAATTATCTTCAGATCTGTTTGATACTAAATTTAGGTCATTGATAGATGGATCAAACTGCATCCTGGATTTTTGAATGTGAAACAAGCAATAACTATTTTGAAATGTCAAATTGAAGATATTAAATGAGACTCTTTCATCATAAAGTGGCCAGTCTTTGGAGAGGACCACTATTGGGACACATACAAGTAATTTCAAATTCTATGGACTTTTATAGTAGCCAATATTATTCCCCATGTCTGGCAATACCTTACATTCCCTCAAGGATTCATAAAAAAATCTTTTAAATATTGTATTTATTTAAATGGAGTTAAATCAAAGATAAATTTTTTGTGGAATCTTGGAGTAATGAATTTTTCAAAAAGTTCCTGTACAGAAAATGCAGTACAAAAACAGTGGTAGTTATGATTTTTTTGTTGTTGCTTTCCGGTTTAAAATCTTCGTTACCCCTTTTTAAAATGGGGACGAAGTCCCCTATGGAACGAGAGACAAAAACTTCCTCCGTGCCTATCATTCATCCATACTTAAACACAAAACGACAGTTGCATCAGTACGTCTGGCCGGAGATGAGATTGGTAAGTCACAAGCAGAAGCCGTGTGCCTCCTCGACACATCTTGACCGTCCGAACAAAACCCATCATCAGCAGCACGAGGGGGGGGGGGGGACCAGAGCGTTTGGTTCTATTGTTTTCGGCGGGCAATGACCGCACTTTCGCACCCTTTTTGAAGCCTCTACACACCCGCAGCCACTATACAGACGCAGGGTTCGTTCGTCCAGCCTCTTTGATCCCGACTTCCAGCGGACGCAAGCCACAACCCTTCCCACAGTACCGACAATAGCCGTACAGTTGGCTCGGAAAGGGTTGCCACGGACTCGGGGGTTATGACCGACAGTATCGTTTTTTTTTTTTCAGTTTTTTTTCCATCCGTTTTTTACCACCTGGCCATGGGGGTAGAGGACAATGAACGGAGCGAAAGGGCACAGCTACGGAACGTCGGTAGTCAAAGACGTTGAGCTTTTGTAAAAAACAGTTAGAAAAAAAAAAAAAGGGTTAGGGGTCGTCACAGGGGAAGAGGAGGAAAAAAAAAAAACTGGTCTCCTTTTTCTCAACGAGGATCAAACAAAGAACCCCTGACGGTAAGGTAAGAAAAAAGTCTTTCCCAGGGAACTTTAAACCCTTTCTGCCCTTCGGTGAAAAAAAGACAAAAGAGTGAACGGAAGGGTTATCCGCTCGTTCGTGTGGCGCCATGTTGGTGACGTCACTAAGAGATGCTGCGAGATTTGTGGGAACAGCTCGGACTTTTCAACGCCGGCATGGTGACCTTCGATGACCTCTCTCCATCTGGACATCCCTGGAGGAAGCGGGAGAGACGGTAAGGTCGTTCACTTTCTCAGTCGATACGTACGCGAAAGCGAAGGGATGGGATACGTTGAGAAATTTATATGCAAATATAGGAGGCGCCTTGAGAAGGCCCAGAGTCTAGGCGAGAGAGGGAGTTGCCGTAATTAGAAAGCAGCCGTAGTGTCGCCATGAACGCACACGCAACGAAACAAAAGGGGCTTTTTTTCCCCCTCTCTCTCTCTCTCTCTCTCTCTTTCACTCGCGTTGCAATGTCGACTGCATAAAGGCCAGAGATGGTGTGGTGGTAGGCGCAGGAGAACATTTTCGAGGCCTACGTAGTAAATTACGTCAAGTAGTGCCGGCCTTTCCGTGTAAGTCGGATCTGAAGATAACGCTACCCAGTTACGGCATCAATGCAGGTCATCATGCTCTAGCAAAGCATGCACTAGAAACAAGGGTTCATCTCAGATGCAACCCATATTCAACCACCAATTAGCGTTTATTTCTTCCTCTTTACGCCCTCTTGTAATCTTCCATTAGGAGATATTCCACTTCTCTTTCTATTCGATGTATTTAAAATAATTACCACAAAAAACTAAAAGGATTCAGCCCTTTAGACTTTTGTTTACAATTCAAGATATTGTTTAAAATGTAATATAAATAAATAAAATTTAATATTATTTTAATTTTCCAACAGACTATTTGGACAATTGAATCCAAGATAGTATTTGATTGTTTAAAATTAACAATGTGAAATTTTAATCTCAAATTCAAATAATTTTCACCTGTCCAATCTGGAATTACCCGAGACCGACTAACCTGGCCACGTTGTGAAAAAAAGCTCAAAAAATTCCTCATGTCAGGAATCGAACTCAAGTCTTTTCCACCCGGTATGGCGCGGATGATTCTACCAACTGTTCTACCCACAAGGGCATGGGGATGTTAAAAGGAGGGTGTATTTCTTCTGATATTGAATTAAATCGTAACCCAACTCAACGCGAAAGTGAAAAAACAAAATTTTTATAAGCCAGCTGGATGATAGACATTGATACATCGTGTTTCATACTATTTAGGAAAACAGGGATAGATCCATATCATCATTTATGGTAAGGGACTGTTGTGATCATGGGGTAGCGTAATTGAACATTAGTTTGCATTGATACACAATCGAATATTAGAATTATCCATCAAAGTAATTCTGCCCTCTGTACCCCAACTTTTTTGGTTTCATCAATAAATTTTCCTCTTCACAGATTAACCATTTATGACATTCTGGCAACATTAAACACCATCATTAGCCAAAAAAAAAAAAGAAGAATTTTCTACGCTCCAAACAACATCCAACCTAGTGTTTCGTCAACCGATATAGCATTGCAAACTTCAGGAGTCTGAGATGCAATTATCATTATGTTTATAGGACATCCGATGCGTGTTCTCCCAGGTACATCAGAGTTTAATAGAGGTCATCCACCCTCCTATATATAAGCGTTGGTTGAGAAAGAAGAAGAGTCTATATTGATGAAAGATTCTAAAATTCCCAATGATATCTTCAATTTTTTTTAAGAGTCTGTGATTGGTCAGAAAATTCAGAAACTTAGAAAAATTGGATTCTTTAAGAACAAATGATTTATGGTCAGTGGATGGATAAGAATGTAAGTAGATGAGCGACAGCTTCATAATCCTAAATAGTTCTCCCCCTATGAATCACGTAAAATTGGTCAACAACTCCTGCTGAAAGATGTCCTCAGAAGCGCTTTGGTAATATTTGTCAACTGTGAAGTTATAAACAATAAGATAAGATCGGACTATCCTCAAACATCACCACTCTATCCGGAACTCGTCTTAATAGCCGGTAGGTGGCGGTTTGACGAGTGTCCACAACCTGACCATAGTAATGTCACTATTACGAAAGCCATAAACACACACACGAAGATTTTATCTACAGACTGGTTTGGCATCTAAAAGACAGAGGGCGAGTTCTCACAGTATATATTAAGGGGTTAACAAGTCACACTACAGTGGAGTAAGTTAATGGAGGAATAAATAAGCTCTCCACGATGCCAGCCACAGAGACAATGAGCTATTAAAATATCTCCTTTCAAAACAAGGAGAAAGAAAATGAGGACAGCCCATCAAATACGTGTGAACGATGTTTAAATTGATAATTACACCAATGTAAAGGTCATCACACTAAAAGAACTCCAAGTCCTCTGCTGATATAATTATTTCTAGAGTGTTCCAGGTTGCATTATGAATCACTCCATTGAGGCATCGTTAAACCATTTCCGTTCATTAATAGTTATTTTTTTCTTCGATGTCCCACCGAGGTCCAGTCTGCATCGAACGAAGGACATTGTCAACAAACTGGATTCAAATTACCTGTCTTTCAAATCCACGAGTTCCAGATCTGCAAGAAAGTCAATTTTACGAATCGTTGCTGAAGAGGTAGAGATTTTAACTATGGGGAGGTTCTTTAGGGACCATTAATATCCAAAAGAGAAGTAGATCAAAGCAGTTGCAATAAAAATTTCTTTTCATCCAGGCAAAACACAAAAACGATCCTGTCCTTCACCTAGTATTTGTCATGCCAATGAATAAATTACACTTAGGACCTATTCCCACTACCCAATGAGAAGAGGGGATGATGTCGTGCACGCTTTCTTCCAGCTCGTAGATTTTCTGATGTCCCGGTGGCTCCACCTATGTGCCCATACACCCGTTAACCTGGGTAATAGGTATGGAGGAAACAATACATTCTTAATTGCGAGTGAAATGGAAAATTTGCGTGAGAGAACCCCAGCCTGATGACAAGAGAAGGGGGCACAGGTAGGGGAGACAACATTTGTCCACCCGGTTGGACACAACACGCAAAGGGGATGTCAGCGTTTGCAGGGAAAGCTCCACTGCTGTATTCACAGTAGGGAAGTGTCTATGTTGGGCATTTATAGAGGTCATAACTGTATTTTATTTTACACAATATGTGAAGAACGTTGAATTGGAGCCGCCCCTTCAACTCTTCAAAGAGTTGGCCAGAGTATTTTAATTCGCTCTATCGATGATGTGATAGAAAAAAAAAAGTTTCTAAGCCATCGCTTGTTAGTACTCCCAGAGGAACCTTTTAAGAAAGTGATTTCCTCTCAAGGACCGCGATACATGACAAACTGCCTGGGGGCTAGGAGGCCTGCACGACAGTGGTGTAATGTTTTCTCGAAGGGAGATAGAAGGTGGTCGCAGTTCTTATCGTAATTACAGGATACAACCCTTCCTTTGAGGTACATTTAGGAAGTAGGTGGAGTCTCCAAGATGGGGGAGCATTTAGCCTTGGGGGATGACATTTATTTCGTAGTCTTTACTGGGTGGGTACAGGGATCGTGGCGAAACACAAACTGCAATCAGACAAACATGGCTTAAACACTCCTGAAGATTATTCGAGGGCGCTGTGGCTAAAGTTAACTAACATCAGCTCGCGATTACCGGAGTGACAAATACAACTTCCGGTCCATTACATGGCTGGAGACCAGTGCGGAAACTCGGTACAACAACAGGGTGTAGTTTCTAATTGGACGCTGGAGATTAATGGCTTCCGTCCACCTACATGTAGAGGGCGTCATAGTGCATACGGCGTGCAAAGCATTGCAACCAACCACAAAGTAATTAGTCTTCGCTGGGGACAACACTGGGGAGGGCATTCGCAAATGTTCGACAATACGAGATGGCAATTATTAGCTCGAATTGGTAAACGAAGGTCATTTCTTGAAGTGGATGATACACCAAGAGGGGGAAAAAACATAATTAAAATTTATTATATTCAAGCACACTCAATGACCAGAAAATTAGAAACATTTCGCAATTCCAGTTGAGGTGTAGAAAGCAACCATTTCAAAAATGTACAATGAGTGGAAGAAGAAAGGAGAATGCAGATCTAAAAGGATGCAAAAATCAAGGATTGTATCTGAATGGTTCTTGAAACGTTACCGAGATTTATACCATCTACCAAGGCTAAATCTCTAGATGTGAATCCAATTGAGAATATCTAGCATATGAAGTCCTTTCTCAAAGTAGATTATAACTGAATTCGAAATCCACAAGCAGTGAGAGAGGTTGGTTGTGCTTTTCCACCCAGTGTGGGGAGGATGATGATTATACCAACTGTGCTATCCACGAGGGCCTGTTGTGGGGATCACGTGACATCAAAACAGTAAACTCGAAAGTATAAGGGGATGGGAGGGAAGGTATCACAGTTCCACTCCTGTCAGATTTACAGAGGTATGAATTTACTCTTTTGGTATGGCAGGGATTTCAGAAGTTTCCTGTATGGAAATTCCAACTTGAAATAGTTTGAGTGGGTCATTGGGTGCTGAGTTGGGAACTTGTCTTTCTTTAAGTTCTTGAGGTCTTTAATCGGGTTTGGACCCAAATTTTCGCGAACAAATGATAAAATTTTACTGTCAAGGAATTCAAATTACTTCTTATCGAAGATAATATTTGTAATTTGGATAATTATCGATGTCGAAATTATCCTTTCACATAAGAAAACGAAAAAGGAAAATGAACGCTGATGGTTGTTGGGAATTGTAAGGTCTGTCGACCAAGCATGGCATTAGAGACTTAAGCCCGCATCCAAGTAAAGTCCCAGAAGGTTGTCAGATACAAAGACTGAAAAATCCGAACATTACCCTCTTCTTATTTTCCCCTCCCCCCTTACCCACTAAACAAAACATCCATATTTTTCCCTTCCTACTATTAATCGAAAACAATGGTGGATCACCTTGCTTCCTTTCACCATTTTGCCAATACTTTCTAAAATCCAGGTTCGTGTCAGCACCTCTGAAATTACCACATCATTCAGTCTACTTTCTAAAAAGGAAAAGCACCATTACAAAGAAAGAGAGAGAGAGAGAATTGCAGAAAGATAAAGAGAAACAGAGTGCGCGAGAGCGAGACAGAGAATTAAAAAAAAAAAGGAAAAATTGAGCAAAAGAAAGGAACGAGAGAGACAAAAAAAAAAAAAAAAAAAAAAAAAAAGAGAGAAAAAGAAGAAAAGACAGCTAGGGAGGGGGGGGTCAAAGTAAAGGAGCGAGAAAGAGTGAAAGAGCAAAAAACAGGAAACCATACTGTAATACAGAGAGAGAGAGAGAGAGAGAGAGAGAGAGAGAAAAGATAGATAGGAAGAGGTGAAGGCAAAAGAGCGAGAAAAAGCGACAAAGAGGAAAACAGAAGGAAAGAGAGAGGCAAAGAATGAAAAAGAGAAAGCAGAAGTGACAGAAACAGAGTGAAAGAAATTTTAAAGAAAAAACAGAGAAGGAAACAGTCTCGCTCTCTCTCTCTCTCTCTCTCTATCCTTTTCTCTTTCTTCAGGAGGGAGAAAAGAGAACGTATAAAGTAGAAAATATAGATGTGTAGATAGAGAGCGAGATTGGGAAGGGGTGACAGAATGTTAAAGAGCGAGAAAGAAGGAAAAAGATATAGAGAAAAATGAAGTGAGAGAGAGGAAACAAAGAGGGGTGAAAGAGAAAAAGAAACTAAACGAGAAATAAAGAAAGAGACAGACAAAAACAGCAAGAGAAAGAAAAAGGAGGAAAAAGGAAAGAGTGAAATTAAGAAAGAAAGAAGAGAAAAGAGACAAACAGAGAGAGAGAGAGAGAGAGAGAGAGAGAAGAAAGACGTGACAAAAAAAGAAAAAGACAGATAGGGAGGGGGGTCAAAGTGAAAGAGCAAAAAACAGGAAAACATACGTGTGAGTGAGTGAGTGAGTGAGAGAGAGAGAGAGAGAGAGAGAGATAATAAAAAAGAGAAAAAAAATTAAGGAAAAATAGAGTGAAAGGAGGAGAAAGAAGGGAAGAGAGCGATATAGGAAAACAGAGTTAAGGAAAGAAAAAAGAAAGGAGAAAAAATATGAGAGAGTGAGAAGGAGAAAGAGACAGACAAAAGAGAGAGAAAAAGAAAAGGTAGATAGGAAGGGGTGAAAGCAAAAGAGCGAAAAAGAGAAAGAAAAGAGACAAAAAGGAAAACAGAAGGAAAGAGAGGCGAAGAATGAAAAAGAGACAGCAGAAGTGAGAGAAACAGAGTGAAAGAAAGTTAAAGGAGGAAAAACAGAGGAGGAAACAGTCTCGCTCTCTTTTTCTCTCTCTCTCTCTCTCTCTCTCTGTCTTCATCACTTTTTGCAGAAGAGAGAAAAGAGAAAGTATAAAGTAGAAAACAGAGATACGTAAATAGAGAGCGAGATAGGGAGGGGCGACAGAATGTTAAAGAGCGAGAAAGAGAAAAGAAATTGAAAGAAAGAAAGAAAGAGAGAGAGAGAGAGGAAATAAAGAGGGGTGAAAGAGAAAAAGACACTAAGCGAGAAAGAAGGAAAGAGACAGACAAAAACAGTAAGAGATAGAAAAAAGGAAAGAGTGAAATTAAGAAAGAAAGAAGGAGAAGGAGAGACAGAGAGAGATAAACAGAAGAAACCCAATTATTGAACCCCGGTCTATAATTCGATTATTATTTATTATTTTTTTTTTTTGGTTTTTATACACATTAGAAAATATTTTAATAAAAATCGGTCAACCAGTTGGTCTGATTTTAACGATCAAGAAAAATGAATGGTGATTCAAAACTTTTGGGCAGGAGTGTATGTGTATATAAATAAAACGGGCTTCGTCGGGTATTTCTCGTCTTCTCTACAAAACAGATTATACAGGGGGGGGGGGATATTAGATGGTGAAGAAGGGGAGTGCATCCCTGTCGGCAATCAATAACTGTCTTCTGAAAGGGGATTCAATCTACTCGATGTGTTCGTTCTGGAGGAGTGGCTCTTTTACGAGTCCAATGGGTTTCATAGTCGCAACCTAATCTGTTGGTCCACGCGCGTGGGTGTTAGAAATCGAAAAGATACGACAGTACCCGCTGTCAGCGTCCCAGTTACTCGAGCTCAATCGGGTCGTGATCGGCAATCAGAATTCCTCGATGAAGCGCCAAACGAAACCAGATCACGACCAAAGGAACGCAGATAAGAACGCGCTAACTTACAGGTCGTGCGCTGTTGGAAGTCGGCAGGTCGTAAACGAAGGCTTAACAGGACAAGAGGGTGGGGGGATATTGAAAGTCACGTGATATTTTAGTTTCTGGTGGGGGGGTGCTCTATGAATGGTCCGTTCCAGCTGGTTGGTGACCACAAGAACAGTTGCAAAATGGTACAAGAATGCTATTGATCGGCCATGTTAAGCGTCCATTATGCTCGGTTCAATTATGACACGGCCGGACTGTTGGTAATTATTCTATTGTCAAGCGCGGCTAACAAGGAGCAAGGGGGGGGGAGGTTGTCTGTCGTCTCGTGCTGTTCGTGCCTCATCATGGCCTCCATTATCCACTCTTCTACTGTTGGAGAACAGGTCGTTAAAGACAATTTTGCCTTCGGTCCTTGCAAGGTCACTAGAGGGTATTGTCGTAAAAATACGGTATTACTGCCGACTTGCGTGCACGGGGTGTTCGATAATGGTGCCGCTGGTCGCAATCTGACGGTGTGGAACTAATACCACGCGCGCACGAGGAAAACGAACGCACCACGTGAGTCTGGTCCCGTCCCCGATGGGCGTGTGGGTCAACTTTGCCAATTACGCGAAGATACGGACTGAATAGCATCGGGGACGGACATCGTCTTACGTGCGAAGTACGAGGGCAGAACGTGGTTCGACACCGCAATGAACGCAACGCTTCGTCACAAGCGTCCGATATGAAACTAATGAGTGCGCACGATCCTGTCATCTCAGATTTCTTCTAAACTTCTTGAGCACGAAAATCTTGCTCCTTATCACTTCTTGAAGTTCTCCTTTAACTGGCGTAGGAGAGCTAGTTAAAGGAGTTAAGTTCCACCTTCCTAAGGATTCATGAACACACCAATGGGTGTTTCAACAGCATCAATTGAGTTTTATCGATAACCTTTTAACTGTGGTAAAAGAAGACTGTTTGAGGATTCCCTGTTATTCTTATACACTCACTGGTCAAAAAAATATCTTAATAGATGGAGAGAAAAGTGTCAAGTTGAGTGTTGCCTCGTTGAGTATAAAGACTGGACAGGCTGTTCGACTGCAATAATCTGAAAGCAGAACGGGGAAAACGTGTGATCTATCAGACTTTGAAAAAGATCTTATCGTTGGTGTACGTTTAGCAGGAGTTAGGATTCAAGAAACGAAAGACATGGAAAGCAAGCGGTTCTTCCACCTCTCAAAGGAGTAAATGTGGCAGAAAAACAATACTTCAAGAGGAAGCCACTTCTTTCACAGCAAATCAGAAAAATCGATTGCAGTGGTGCTGAGAACGTCGTGATTGGACAGTGGAACGATGGAAGAAAGTTAGGTAGTCAAACGAATCACGATGCACTTTGTTTTGCACTGATGGTAGGCAGAAATGAAGATGGCGAGATCCTCACGAGCGATGGACCCTGCTCTGTAGGATGGTGTCATGTTATGGGAATTGTTTGGTTGGTATCGACTGGGTCTGTTGATACGGGTGGATGGTTGAATGTCATCCAGGGAGTACCTGAATTTTGTATCAGATCTACTGCACCTTGCAATATTTCACTTTATGGATGACACGGATTTCCCCATCTTCTCTAGCCCACAAATTTACCTAATCCTGGTGAGAACGTGACCTTGCAGAATCCATGCCGTGCCACTCTTGCTGCTATTAGAAACAATGGCAATCCGATTCGATGCTGAATAAAGGTTTGTATTTTTTTGTCCAGTGTGTGTATATGGTGGATATTTTTCAAGAGAAGAAACAGTGCAAAGAGTGAACCTAGCATCTATTCAGTGGTCGTTTGGTTGGACGAAAAAAAACTGTTTTCGGGAGGAAAAAACATACTACCCTCTCCTGAGACTGACTAACTCAGCTATGTTATGAAAAAGCCCATACAAATTCCTCTCGTCATTGATGGGATTTGATCTCAGGTGTTTTCCATCCGGCACGGGGAAGGCAGTTTTCAGCCAACTGTGCAACCCACGAGGGCCCATACAACATGGAAGGACAACGATTATAAACATTGCAAACTGCTCTGTAAGTTGTTTGCCAAAGGCAATCTGTTGTTCTGTTAGCTTCCTGCTCTTCGTTTTTCCATCTTTCTCTCTTTAATTACAATGAGGATTTCTGGCACTGGTGTCCACCAACCGACTCATATATACTGTTTACTTGAGTTGAAATCAAACCTATGACCTTAATTATCTTCCAAGTACGACAGCGGTCACAGATTTACCTTAAGCTTTAGATAGTGTTCGGGGCAACGTCCCAACAAACACTTCTTGAACCCACGGGTGTCTGTAAACAAAAGTAGGGAGGGGAGGGTTAAGGCACTTCCAAAAGGACTATGGGGCGTTTCTGGGCGGGCATCGGTAAACGCTACTCAAGCGACCAGATCGTGTCGGACGTGTTAGGAACGCTTACTTGAGTGGGCGTGTTGAAGGTGAGAAGTTGGTAAGAAAAGGGAAGGTTGGGGTGTTAGTGAATGCCGTAACGCGCAGCAGCTACTAGAGGAGTATAGAGGGGGAGTCTCCAGGAGAAAAATTTAAGGAGGTCGTTGACTCAAACGTCGTTAGCTTTGTTTGCCAATCAAGGAGAGCTAGATGTTCCCGAAATTTTCCACAAATACGTTCTGCATACAAACAGGTGCCGACTCAGAAACAAGCTGAGAATTTCATTGTCTAATTTCAACCTTTCAACGAATGTTTCCATTTCAGGAGCAATGGAATACTGGTAAGGAGAAAGCAGTTTATATTACAGTTAATAATTGCGTGACTCAAGCTCTTTAACTCACCCCATTTTCTGACGTAAAAGATAACGAAGTCTGTCGGCTTTGTCTTTGTTCCACTCACTTTCCTTTGGAAAATGCTTTGTGGCGTTTCATTCAAGAGTGGTCCAACTCCAAAAATTACTTCAGCGAAATGGCAACGCCTACTGCCTCAACTTTCCTGAAACCATTTTCAAACCTTGTTCCAGTTCTGTATATCGCAACCATTAGGAACCGACGTGTATGACCACCCACTTCTAGACACTCCTTCCATCACACTTTGGACAAATGACTTACCTTTGATTAATGAACTTTTATAATGAGTACCGAGCAGACAGACCACCCTCTCGGGAAAGATTTTACTCAGACTTTATCTTTCTGTTGAGTAGATGCATTTGAAAAGATATTATTGAATTCAAGAAGAAAATCTCACTTATTTATCTTTCTTATTTTTGTGGAATAAAAACGAAGAAACTTCTCGACACCGGCTAACCTGGCCACAGTGTATAAAAGATTTTTATTGAAAATTAAGAAGTTTGATGCAAAGTGATGGGCAAAGACAGAAATTTCGTGGTGTAACTCGTGCAGCTTGCGATGAAGAGGAACAAAATTTGGCATGGTGGTGTACCATGGAATAACGATGAAATGAGGAGACAGCGAGAAACTTCAGACAGGTATAAGGGACATTTATAGGGGTTGTATAACAGTTACCTAAAAGGTCACATTACAGAAGTCAATACAAGATGCTCAAAAATATGGTCACATGACATAGGCCCGATAGCTATGCTGAATATAAGGGTGTTTATAAGAATCTGTGGCAACAAATCCCATTCTTCCACCAGTGCAAACCTTTCCCATTCTTCCACCAGACGAGAACACCGCCTGTGTCGCTTTCTCTGATGCTGGAGGGATGGTACCGCATTCTTCGTTGTCTCTTTTACAAACTACGAATCCTGGTTGTAGGTAGAATATTGCACAAGACAAAGAGAATACAAGAACACCACCTTGTTTAGCAGTGAGGCGGTCTTGAACCAAGGTCAACTCAAAGATTTTTGTGCTATAACATTTTGGGTACAAAAGAATGTACATAGTGTTTCTAAAGTATGTGAAAAAATTCTGGGACGTATTCTAAATCCAAAAAAAAAAATAAATAAATAAAATCAAGTGAACATCTTGTAAAATGCTCATTTTCTTATTTTTTTATTACTCTAAAGTCCACCGCCATTTTTTTAAAATTCAAACAGCCATAGCTGAGCAACTTTTAAATATCGGTCACATTTTTAATTCTTTATTTTTGCACCCTAGAATGCCATCCAGAATTTTGGGCACATACTTTTGAAGGACCCCGCATTGCGTAAAATATAAACGTTAGTTGCATTTCGCTCTTTGATGAAGGACTGGTGGGTCGATAACTGAAGTTATATTAAAACGCCTGAAGCGCCTCTGGTGGAAAATATCAGTAATTCCACCTACCGTTCCCGATTCTCCCCATCAAACCTAAACATTTTTTCCATTACAGATTTCATTTCTTCAGTGAGAACCATTAACCCTTACTGATAGGGTCACGTGTTTTATTACAAAAATATCCTCACATTGCCCTTTGTCATCCCTGCCACTTCATGCGCTGTAATCATTGCATGGAAAACAATAACCCGTCTCCTAATGACTGACACTCCTGTAGGTATCCACCAACAGGACCATTAGACAGCCCTTAACGAAGATCCAGCACGCGATGCATGCAGTATCAAAACACATCTCGGCTAGACAAGATGTGTGGAATGAGATGGGTGTCGTGGTAAATATCAATGCTTACTCGGAATAATTTACTGCTGATGGCAGAGGGCATGGTGAACGCGAAGGAACTGCGAAAGATTTTTGTTTATTTTGGTGAGAGTTAAAGTAATAAAAATAAATGTTCGAAATTGGAGCAGATAAAGAAATATCAAAATAAGGATTCTCCTCCTATTATTTCAGTCATTTATGTCCACAACCAACAACAAATTTATGAATCTCATTTATCATTTCAAGAGAGGCAGCCATTTTGTATTTATGGAGTCCCAAACCACAATACTAAAAGACAGTTAAATACAAAATAATACTGACTTCCCTCCCTCCTCAAAATAGGTTTATACCTCTTAGAAACCATACAAGGTGCAGCTAAAAAGAAACGAGCAATACATTTTTAAATCATTTATTATTTTAAAAACAATTCCAACATTTAACCCCTTCAAAGTACTCTCCAACCTCCATTTCCAGGATCTAAAACGGCAGTGGAAGTCCTTGCAGGATATCGCCTTTAATTGCTGCATTGTATTCTTCTGAATGTCTGCCAAGTCTGGAGAATAAGGCGGGTGTGATCTTGTTTTTCATTAAAAACTCTCACTGCGACAGGCGCATTGTCACGATGAAAAACCATCTGTAAAAATTGTCCTTATCGTGAAAAAGGCCTATAAAACTTCCTCACATCATCGACGAGACTCGAACTCAAGTCCTTTCCACCCGGTGTGGGAAGGACGGTGATTTGACCAACTGTGCTAACCACGAGGGCACCTAAAGAGGCACAGTTCAAAGTAGCAAGGTGTTGGTAAGCAACGATTCTCGTTTCTTTTTAGCTGCACTTTGTACACTGTAAATGGACATCTTTCCCTAATTGCAAGCGTCACAGAAGAGCAATATGCTTCAGATTGTTGGACTTACCAGAATTATTTAAAATAATTGTCAATGTCACACACTATTCCATATCTTTAAAATATTTGGTGGTAGAAGCCGAAATAGATGACCAGAATTGATGAAATTGCTTGGAAGCGGACTTCAACAGTTTATTTTTCAATAACCACCACCACGTAATCAAATTGAGGAAACAGACCATGTAAAGAGACCTTGTTTGCTGTTGTAAACAGTGACCTACATCATCAGAGAAACGTTTGGAGTGTTGCTGTTTAAGTGGGCTAAACAAATAAATCCCAAGGCGAGATCAGAACTATAAGGAGGATGGTTAAGAAGTTCCTGCCTCAAATCGTTAATAGTCTCTTGGGTTATACACGCTATATGCGGCTGTGCGTGGCCATCAACTGCAGTACTTTAAGTTTCCCAGGATGTTTTCAGCAAACTGAACCTCTTAAGTTCTTTTGTGCAATACGATGCAACGTTCAAGGTGCAACCACACACTTTTCAATATGAAAAAGAAGAACGACTTGACACTCCAAGAAAGCAACCATGGAAACTATTCAGTCTTTCAATTATTAAGACACTGAAATCAATGTTTTGTAATAATGCAATAAACAATCTGGGGGTGGTCATGAAAAAAGCTACCAAATAAATTGGTAGATCATAAATTTCAATCAATCCGCAAATCACCAGCTACAGTCATCTAAAGGTATATTAATGCAATCGATATACAGTCATTGGTCAAAAAATTAGCAACCGTGTTCAATGTAGGGTTCCCCGAATTACAGACCTTGGCATAGATTCCACTAAGTTTTCTGCTGGAGTCTAGCTCCACATTTGATAATTTTTCCATCAGTATATTTGTCAACTGCTGTACTGTAGAGAACTACGAAGCCGAAGAGCCTTTCAAACACATCCCAGACATTTTCAATTGGATTCAGATCTGAAGAATTGGGCGGACAGGTTGGAAATTCTGAGAATGTTCCTTAAACATTCACATACAAGTTTAACATGGTGGATAGTTGCATTGTCGACTTGAAAGAATTGGTCTTATACGACAGAAAGATATTGATCAGAGGCAACAACTTTCAAATGGTATGAATGGACTCAGTGCTTAACAACAAAGCATAGCCCATACGATGATACTACCTCTAGACGGACTGGATTTATGGCTTCATGAGGTTCACGCTACAATTTCATCCTACCATCGGTGCGAAAAAGTGTAAATCGAGACTCCTGAGACCACATGCCCTTATTCCACTGTTCCACAGCTCAGTCTTGATGTTGTCAGCACTGTTCCAGTCGAACCTTTCGATTCTTTTCAAGCTTTCTTATAGGCACATGACTACCAAATGCCATTCCTCAACCCCCCCCCCCCCACTGGAATAGTTCGGTTGGAAATGGGTCTTTCTTTCAACTTCAGAGGATTTCTAATTCTGATGTACATCTGTAAGTGAATCAGAAGAATTTAATATTTGTGAATTGAGTTGTTTGAAGTTATTAATACCCCTTCAGCTCAAATGTATTTATACTACGTTAACTGCAGAAATTATTTTAATCAAAAGGAAGATCGATTTGTATTCTAAAGCTTCACCGAAGCGATTACCTTTGTGGCTACTCTTCGAATTTAACACAATTGCGTGATCATTATCATAATTGGATGCGGTAATTAGAAATAAGCTGAAAGCCATCTTTAGATAAACAAAAGACGAAACTCAATTCAAGCTATCGATAGTCCACTAAACGAGAGTTCGCACTATCGATTGGTATGTTTAAGTAACAGGCCAAGTGCCACAGTATCATAAAATGGAACCGTATCAAGATTAATTTATAAACTGGAAATACTTTTGCTCAAACAGTGCTAGAGAGAGAGAGATTGTTCTTAAACCATTTCCTGGATTACCATTTTCTGTTTGCCTATCTCTAGTGGTCATTAAAGATCACTTCAGTGAGAAAAGACCTGATTCTAATTCTGTCAATGGTGCGAGGAATTAAGGACCTCTTTCATAAAGTAGCTAAGTTAGTCGGCCTCAATTGAGGGTTGCATGGATTTTAGTCTACTGCAATGGTCTCCCTAGGCATTTGATCTCAATGCAATGATCACCTTCAGGATGAGGCAGAACGCGCTCTTAGGAGTAAGTCTGCAACCATCCAATTTTCAATAGGTGTAAGATGTACCAGCATCTCTGTGGCATGCTTCCGACATTCGTTGTGTTCATGTCACAACGAATCCAGGCTATTCTGAGGAAGGAGACTTACTCGCTACTACGTGCCTAATAAGTTGGCCACTCAATGTAAATCAGAAAAGGACACAATGTGTTTTCCTGTCTTTTACACAGCAAATTTAATATCTGATTATATCATAAACTCCTGAGTGCTTCTCAGTTTTTGGACACCAGTGTACTTCGATTTAGGATACTTGGTTGGCATTTCGTCTGTAGACGGGAATATCTACAGAGTTCATGAATTATTGTCTTTGCCCTCTGCTTAACTAGACCACCCGGGAAGTGTGGTATCCCACTGAGAACACCTGTGGTCACACCAGTCATACCTCCCTCTATGAAAGCGTGTAACGAATGTAGAAGTTTTTTCTCAGGTTAGCCTAAACCCATTAAGATTTTACAAGGATCTTTTCAGTTACTGCAGGATACTGCACCACGGATTTATCTTGTCCAGTCAAAATTTTTATTATTATTGCTATTTACAAGAAAATGTAAGTTAAGTTTAAGATATATTTACAAGGAAATAATTGAGTTTAACTTAAAATTAACATAAAACAGGACACTCACTGGCAAAAAAATTAAGGTATACTTTCCTGGAGCTTCTTGGTTAATCTGGTCATGGGGAACACAGGCGATCTTTCTGATTTTCAGAAATCTGTTATTGTTGGAGCACGTTTAGCAGTAGCCACGGTTGAGAAAACAAAAGAATCACTGGTGTGCAGAAAGCAAATTATCTCAAAAGCATACAATGAGTGAAAGATGAAAATAAAATGCAGCTCAAAGAAAAAAATGGCAGTTCTCCACCACCACTATACAGCAGCTGACATATATCGTGATGGAAGAATGGTTAAATGTGATATAAGCATGGCTAAATTCCACTAGATGGCTCAGGGACTAGAGTCTCTGAGACATCTAGTTGAATCCATGCATTGACGTGCAAGGGCCTTAATTCAGTCAAAAGGCTTTATATAGCTGGTATATTTTAAAGATTCGAACTTTTCAATAAAGGCTATATTGTCAAAAACTACAGTACACTCACAAACAATTTTTTTTTTAATATTTTTGATTTTCCCGGGGGCCATGTTCATATTTGCATGCAGTATTAAATTCAGAAGTGGTAAAAGGGTTTCCTCCACACCTTTTCAGCCATCTCAGAATTCACTAATTCCCAGGAACTTATTTTGAATACTTGATGAGGCTGATGCTCATATCTCAGAGACGTATAAAGGGAAGGGTTTGAGGATTCTTTCAATATATTTGCATATCAATGACGCATTCTGGCATCAAAATGAGTCACTGATATGCGTAGGTTTTCAATCCATGCAAGACAAAGGTCCATATGGGATGGTTGGCCATTGTTGGGTTTTAGAAGGATCAGCGACTAAAGCCACGTTGCTCTTGTATATTGTCTGTAAATTACGAGTGTTCTAAGGTCGATTTTCTGTTTGCTGGATGAAAAATCCGAGTTTCCAGGAATAAAAACTACGCTACTTTTTCCAGAGACCGACTAACTCTGCAACGTTGTGAAAAAAGGCCCAAAAAAATTCTTCTCGTCATCGACGGGACTCGAACTCAAATCTTTTCCACCCGGTGTGGGAAGGATGGCAATTCTACCCAACGAGGGCTAAAGTCAAAGCAACTTAATGGGAGGCTGTCCAACACATAAATATAAATCAAGTCCTTTTATAGAATCTATTTTAAATTTTTATTTTGGTTATGACTTTTGTTTTTATTCTTTTCGAAGTATATTTATTTCTTCACGGAAGAAACTTTAAAATGCAATCCAAGCAATTATTTTTACAGCTCATATGTTGACATAGTCATACATCCCGTGTTATGGGATGATTCTGTTATCAGTCAGGAAAAAGGAAACCACTAACAGATGAGTCACTTGAAAACTCTCGGATTATCATAAAGAAAAATATGAGTAGGTGGAATAAACATACCTCATAGGAAATGCGTTGAGCCAACAACAACATTCCACAGATGGTGCATGGAAGGATGCATTTGCTGGAAAATACGTTGCAGTTTCGCGTATCCTGTATTTGAAAACGAAAGCATTGCTGGTGTAATACGACTACATCATTAAAAAGTTGTTAAGGGGTTGGTTTTAATTACTTGGGAGTGTAACAGCGAAGCCAGATGAGAGCCTTCTAATGACCTCTTAAGATTCAAGTTCGAAATTGCTCCACGTCAATTGCAAGCTTTGATTGTGAGAAAATAATTATTAAGATTGAAATTATCCGTGTTTTATCAAGGTCGGTAGAAGGTAGAAGAAACATGTACACAATGAATGTATTTCAGAAACAGGTGGCGCCCCAACACCCTCCTCAGATGAGTCAGGACTTTCTGCTTGCACGTCAGGGAGGTAATAAACACTTTTAATGAGCTGGCTACGACTCACCTGTATTGCTAGAATTTCCTCTATTGGGAGTTTTAGCAACGACACTGTGACCTTGACACTCGTCAACTTCGCACCGCTATTTCCACTCGTCATCACGGTAAAGTATGAACGCACGCCACGACCTGTGACAAGTTTCTGTTTGTTTGTTTTTTTTCTTTTCCTTTTTCTTACGGGTGGTTGGCAATCTCATGACCTTACCTCACCGTGGCCCATCGTGAACATAATCTAGGAAAACACCCTTTTATCGTTATGGTGCTCCTGGATCAATATGGTTAAGTGGAAGAGACCACTATAACCGACAGGGAGAAGAGAATGGAGTAGAAAGATTCTATGACGTCACCAAATCTTCGTATATCCAATAATCAACTAGGTTCTGGAATATTAACGATTTGTAGCTTCAAGAGATGAAGGTTAATCACGCTAATTAGATGAAAAGAATCTATTAAGGAGTTCCTTCTTGAAAATATTAGCAAAGGCGCTTCTATGAATTACATCTTGTTTGAATTGTACATCAGAAAAGCTCAGCCCCATAAAATAACCATAAATTCCTATGTACAACTCTAAAAATGTACGTTCGCTGGTGCATGAAGTACATGTTTTCATTATCTGGATGAAAGACTTTTTAAAGGAAAAATTTACAAAAAGGAAAACCAGGAAAATTTTTCACTACATCGTAGATATAATCTGATAGTGGTACATAAACAGTCAATAATAACAAATCCTATAAATCAGAAGAATAATTTACACTCCAGTGAAAAAAGAGACGTTGAGTATTCGATCTACACATGGATAGGGATTAGGACAGGAAATGTTTAAAATACAGAACAAAAATATCTTTGTTAAAAGGGAAAAATCTGGCAGGGATAAAAACTTTAAGAGTCATGGCATGGACTCAAAAAGAAGTTTGATGCCTTCTTGAGAACAATTTCTCTATGTATAAGTTAACTACGTCCTAAAAAGTGTTTGGGAGTGGGATTGAGTCTAGTCCAGATGATATATCAATGGATGTAGCAGGTCAGGGAAAGATATATTGTATATGCCCTCCTGGGTAGGACAGTTGGTAGAATCGCCAGACCGGGTGGAAATCATCTTGCCAGAGACCGACTAACTCTGCAACGTTGTGAAATGGGAGGATTTTTTTATGGGCCTTTTTCAACAACGTGGTTGAGTTAGCCGATCTCAGTCTAATCTATAACTTAAAACTACAGAAATGGTTAAGAGCATCCCAAGTTTTAATTAAAATCTGTTTTAATTAGAACTCCACAAGGAAATGTCAGATTTTCACAATTCAGTTTTCAGCTTATGTTCTCTTCGTTTCTGTGGTGATTTCATGATCAATTCGACAGCCTCTTCTTAGTCACCCCCTTAAGAAACCTATATTATTTTCGAATCTTCGAGCATTGATCGAAAAGGAAAAGTTCAATCAATATCCCATTTTCAGCGTATGTTTCTTTGGTCTCAAGGAAGATTTAAGACCAAGGCGAAGAGTGCAATCCAGGGACATTTAGATAGAAATGGCATTATGAAGGATATATAACATGGTTTTGCTAACTAACTAACTTAGTAAGCTACACTGCTCAACAAAATTAACAGAACAAAATGTTTTTCATCAATATTATATTGTGAACAGTGTTGTCGAAGGAAAATATTTGATATAATAGGCATCCTGATATGCAAATTCCGAGTCTAATACCTTAGACTGGCACATCATGAATATAAAAACACTGCTTGGCACATCACCTTATTCTAGTTTTTTGGCTTGTCCAGTGGGATAGCCACATCTCTAGTACTCAGGATGGTAAGTCATCGTCGTTTAGATGATTCTTTCAGATGGTGGGCCGATGGACGACTTGAAGCCAAGCAGTCGCAGGCGGAAGGTCTACTTTCGAGCATCTTATATCGACTTCTGCAATGGGACCTTTTTGGTAATTGTTATACAACCCCTGTATGTGTTTCTTATACTTGTCCGAAGTTCCTCCCCATCTCCTCATTTCATCGTTATTCTATGATACATCACCATACCAATTTTTTTTCTAGATTCATTACAAGCTGCACGAGTTATACCACGTTTTCTACATGTTCTGTTAATTTTGTCGATTAGTATATTTTAACACAGCTATCTGTTGGCATAATGGATTTCTTACCCTTGGTTTCTTCTCAAGTTAATGACAGTACGTCTTAAGAATTACCCATTACAGTTAGGAATGATCATAATCACTATTAATGGTCAAGTTACTCGGTCTCAGGGAAGAGTCGCATAGTTTTACTTTAGGAAACTTCAGTTTTTTTATCTGGCAAACAGTAACCCAACAATGCAATTATAGACTCACTAATACTGATGTCTTAGCTGGTTTGGCATTTAACACTCACTTACTCAGCCAAATAATTGCATTCTGATTTTCTTATATTTTTAGAATCATGAGTTATCTTTTAAGGCATGGAGAAATAATTCGTATACGGCCAAATATAATGTCAATACATTAATTCATGTCCCCTTTATGGGGTGGGGAAACGAGCCGGTTTCTTGTCATCCCCATAAAGCACCGTTACACAAATCTCACCTCAGAGCTACCCATCATCAGTGAGAATTGTTAAACATTTCTTGAGTACAATATAGAAGTTGTTGGCCTTTGAGGCAAGTTATTTGATAATTGAAAAGGACCTGAAATGTAATGCAATACATACATACCTAACTTTTCCTTTGCCAAATTTAAATTTAAGGCCAAAACCTACCAGATGTCCATGAAAGAGCAAAATAGGCTGAAAATATAGTCTTTATTCGAAATATAATAACACTGTCCACTTCACAAAAAAGTGACAGTATTGCAGAATTGACAAACCTCTTCCCTACTAAATGGTCCAGTTGGGAAATTCTGTTATTTTCAGATTGATGTCTCAATGGACTGTTTATTTTAGAAATTTGAAAATCTCTATAGCCCAACTGAAAGTCTTAAAATTGCTCAATTAATATTAGTTCTTCTGCATGCGTGAGGATTGTCTACAGTTCACACGTGGCAATTTCAGCTTCCTGCAGTATCTCTAAAGAATGTTAAGTAAATTCCAGTTGAAGTTGGCATACACTAAATATTTCCAACACATTAATTTTTTTAGAAATAAATATTTCTAAAAAAAACCCCAATGTTCTCTACATTTCAAAGACCCAAATGCAACTAAATGCTTCTTAGTACAAAGTAATATGATCACAAACCCATAAATTAAAGAAAATTTAAATCCAGTGACTGTCCATTCCAGGCTGGTAGTATTAAAACGGCTACTGAGACACCCAAAACTAACCTGTTGCCGCGAAAGGTGCCCTGGTAAACCAGTAATAGCTGGAACTCAGTGGGAACTACGAATGACTAATGAACAGAAGGGTTTTTATCACATGTAATCTAAATTCAAAAACTGTCCATAAATCAAAGAAACAGGAGTAATTTTTTTGAAAAACATCTAGCCTACAATTTACTTTCTCAAGAGACACATACAGATAAGCCTCTTGTACATAATTATACACCTACAAGAAGTCACTACTTACCAGTGAAAGATTTCAACTAATTTCACATCCCCATTAGGATAGAAGCAGCTGAATGAAGAAGACAGAGAAATATATAAGAGAAACCAGGTCACCACCTACTCACTCCATTCTGAGAGTGTCCTCAGAAAATGAATGAAAACACAAAGATATCTAAGTTAATATATTGTACTTAGGGGTGTAGTCAGGGACAGATGGTTTTTATCCAATGGTTTTATTAAACAACGCGGATATACAGAGAGAAAACCAGGACACAAACAAGTTTCAGTAATGCGTTAAAATTGCATTTGTTATTTGATTTTAACAGATTATCTAAGAAACAATTTATTTTTAAGGAAGGAATGAAGGAAGAATGGAAAGTTAAAGTCTTTAAAGTATTGTTAAAATACAAAACGTCTCCTTTACACTAGCAGTGTTTTCCAGGTGAGTTTTATCATACCCACGTCTTCTTTCGGTTGTATTTACTGGTATTGTTTATAAATATTGGTTTTATGTGCTAGCACCGATCAAAGGAACAAACCAAGCATTTTTTTTTTCTTTTCAATTGAGCCCCGCACCACTAAATAATTTTGGCAGTATATTTAGATGCGATAAAGTTGGTTAAATGGGAAAACAGGGTGATTATAAATGACTATTTCTAAGCGGACCATGGTCAAGTAACATCAAGGAAGGCATAAGAGTTTGTCAAAGTTTGCTGTTGATACAAAGGTTGGGAGAGTGATAAAAGTTATTAACTCTGGGTATACTGCTTCAATTCAGGTGGTCCCAAATATGGCAGTTTGAGTACCACGCAGGAAACGTAAGGTTCTACATTTGGGTAATATTATTTTTCGAAGAAAATATTGCACAATTTTTTTTACCTCTGGAAAAGTCTGGTTTTTCATCCAGCGAAAAACAAAATCGACCGAGAAGTTAGTTATTTGTTATTTTGGAGCATTAGCAACTAAGGCCATATTGCTCCAGGATATGCGGTGGTCCTTCCCTGACCTTTCCGCATCCTCCGTATTTGGTGGTGACGGGCTCGAACCCCGGTCTAATCAAGAAGCGTGTGCTACGCACTGCTGCTCCTTCCCACCTGGCTACGGAGGCGCAAATCGACCGAGAACACAAAATTTACAGAAAAGGCATACTGACGGGTGGGAAATATATACAGTTATAATAATTCTATCAATGGAACTTTAAATTTTCAAGTACTGTACTTAAATCTGTCTTGAACAGAAAATTAAAAAAATAAATTGTATAATTTTAAGCGTTCAACTACTTTTGAATTATTCTGCATAATGCAGTAATGAAAAATAGACTTTAACTATCGTTATAAACACTTTTTAAATAAAGAATCTAAACTTTTTAAGTTTTTAAACCTTTCCGTTTTTTATTATAATTATAAATTTTATATTAAATTACAATTAATATTCATATATAGAATTTATTGCTTGCCAGGGAGCGTTGTTGTTTTTTTTTCCAAACGAAATAAAGTATTTCTTGCCAGGGAGCGCTGTTGTTTTAATTTCCAAACGAAAACAAAATGTTTAATGCGTAGTTGTTGAAAGGTATAAACAGTTATTTATATTTTAATTTATATTCGGAAAATTCAAATATAAATATAAAATATTAGGAATATTAATTTATAAAGAAGCCAATGGTTATGGGAAAATATAAATCTCTTCATGGTAAGTTGAATTTTCTAAATAATTCTTCACTACAATATATTGCTATTACGTTTAATGATGGGTAACTTAATGCTTTCCCACATTAAATTCTATCACTGAAAGTTAATGGATGTTGACAACTTTTGCAATTTCTCGTAATAAGCAGCCTTTTCTGAAAAGATTCACCTGTAACGACCGTGTGTGTATGCGCGCGCACACGCAGTTTTGTAAGCTTTCTACGTTTATTAGTACCTCGAAACTCCTGAGGGCACGAGGCATACCTAACTTACTGACTGTAGGGGGAAGTCACGTGCTAGCAAGGCGTGTCCGGTGACAGGTGAGGGATGGCAGGTGAATTTAAACAGGAAATTATCTATAGGAGAGTTTCCGGCCTCTGCCGGATGATGTCAGCACTCCCGTGGGCAGAGACAATACCGTTGACCTGTGGCAGGTAGCCCTCTGCACCCGCATATGTCAGCCTCGCCTCACTGCCTTCCATTTATCACCCCCATTTTTGAAGGGGTGGGTGGTGGTGGTCGGTTGGCACCCTAAAAAACATCCTCCTTTTCTTTCTACTCAGACCTGCCGTAAGCGATGGCCAAAAGTCATTCTCTTTTCTGAAGATTAGGGTCAGGGAAGTGAAAACCCCCTCCAACAGTTGGCATCTGTTTATTCCCACGGCAGACATCCACACAACACTCAGGATGAAGTGTCAAGTTGGTGACGGGTAACTCATACTCTTTGACAAGCGGAAAGAAGTACTTGGTGTTAAGTACCTCCAAATCAGAGATGGGCCATTCTTTGAAGACTTCACTAATTTTATGCACGTGGTGGTGTTTGGAGGGTGGAAATCGGGGGCAATCATAAGAACCACCAATTTTGTCCGAGAACCCTATTGGATAATAGGGTTTTTGGACAAAATTGAGACGCAAATATATATATATATATATATGCATTTGGGACGCTTTGAGTTAAGTTGGCTTCATCAGTATGGTCTTCATTGAATCGGGACAGTTTGGTAGATGTACTTTGCACAAAAAGCAAATCTACAAAATCAAATCTGAAGAATTATTCTTAGAATTAGCATTTTAATAACCAACACCTGATCTTTAAATGCTAATTCTAAGGGTAATACTTCGTTGGGGAGAAGAAAACTCAATTAACTTCATCAGTCCTTTCTAAAACTCATTCCTGTTTTATTTCTTATAAAGACTTTAAACCCCTAAACTCTTCCTACTTTCCATCATGCAGACTTTGTTTCATCATGCCTTTTCTATAGATATCTCCGTGGGTATTGTTCTTCTCTCTTTCACCATTCTCTATCTCTCTTTCCACCACTCTCTGTCAAACCAGGCTAACCACGTACCCCGACTAGCCAGCATTTGGAAATATCTTCCAAAAAATCTGCAGAAATTGAAGAACGAATCATCAAATAACTTTTGTGTGCTCAGCACCAATTGGGGGGGTAATGCTATTTCGCATTACCCCCCCCCAATTGGTTCACTCTGCACACACAAAACTACATAAAAATATAGAAGACCCTGAAAGCAGTAGTAATTCTAACAAAGATTGCCAAGAAATGGAAAGTCCAAACGGTCTTCTAAATAAGCTTCCATCTTATGGTTTGCCAACTGTTTTTTTGTAATTGGATATCCAGTTTCCTCTCTAACCGCTCACTGTTGGTGATGGTAGATGGCTTTCTAACTTCTCCACTAATGCTGGTGTCCCCCAAGGTTCATTTCTTTTCCTCTTGTATATTAATGACCTTCTTCCACTGACCGGAAATCCTATCCATAGTTTTGCTGACGAATGCACATTGCATTCCACCTTGAGAAACCTCTCCCCGCACAAACAGCTTCAACTTCTGAATATCCACTATCAATTCCCTAAATCCCGATCTTCAAGTAATTCTCCAGTGGGGCAATGATAACTTAGTTGATTTCAACTCTTCTAAAACTCATTCCTGTGTTATATCTCGCAAAAAAGGTTTCTTCTGCTCCTATGCTTATCTTTGGTGACACTCCGATTTCTAGGCAAGATGATATCTCTTTTGGGGATTACCCTCACTTCTAATCTCTCTTGGCATAGGCACATTGCAAATTTTGCTTTCTCTGCATCTAAAAACTGGGTTTTCTTTTTTGCTCTCGGCGTTACTTTTCTTCCAAACAGCTGTTCACTCTGCACAAATCGAAAATCCACCCCACCATTGAATATTGTTCCCACATCTGGGTCGGTGCCCCCCAAAACCTCTCTCAAGCTTCTAGATTCCATTCAAAACAGGGCTTAATCAATGACTCATCCCTAACAGAGTCTCTCCACTCTCTGTCTTATAGACATTATGTTTCTTCTGAATATCTTTTCTACAGATACTTCCATGGGCACTGTTCTTCTGAATTGGCTTCTGTTTTTTTTTTTTGTTAGTTGTTGGCGCATCGGCTTCTGTGGCCATATTGCACCTCCCAAGATTTTTGCATTTTCTGCTCTGATCCAAGCCCGAGGCGGGATTCGAACCCGCGACCTTTGGGTTGCCAGGCAGGCACTTTACCCACCCGGCTAGCCCGGTCGGCTTGGCTTCTGTACTTCTCACTCTGTCTTCTAAACACATGCCCCTACCAGTCAGCATCCTTTTACTGTCCAACTTCAAACTCAAAGAACCAACTTTTCATCTTCCTCGTTGTGCTACCCAGATTGGGTAGCACAACGGGATAATTTTGCTTTGAAAATTTACTACGAGAACTTTGAGTTCCTGTGATGAACCGACACAGCTGTAAGATATCGAAATCAGATCCTTGGTCCTTTTGAAGTGGCAATTTGTCCTGAAGTTCTTTTAATGGACGATAATGCATGCCGGCACAGGGGTCTCCTACAGAATCAATGTCTTAAGAACCAGATTACAGCTAGTATGGAATGGCCAGCCATATCCTCTGATCTAACTCCTATCGAGAGCATGCTCTAGGTAGGAGGGCTGCCAGTCAGCAGCCCTCACCAGCATCACTGAGCTTTACCTCAGAATGTGAAATGATATCTTTTGCTTAATTACGTGGGGATCAGTTAAGGTGTAAAGTGTCTGATTTAAAGTGGTACAGAACATGCACTGAGTGATCACTGAATTATGACCACCCCCTGTGAAAACTGAATGCGACCGATTGACCACGACGTACGAGAGTGCGCAGTTAGTTGACCTACGTAGCATAGATTAGGTGTCAGTGGTTCAGTAGGTAGTAAAATTCCGAGCGTGATGGGTAAAAGGAAGGATTTATCGGATTTTGATAAAGGACAGATTGTGGGTCCTCGACGAGCTGATGCTTCGATTTCCCAAACTGCTGAACTGGTGGGGTGTTCGAGAGCCGCCGTAGTTAAAGTGTACCAGGACTGGCATCAGAATGGTCAAACAACGACCCAACGACAAAACTGCAAAGGTCAGCGAAAAGTTGATGTTAGAGGTGAGCGCCGAGTCCGACAACTCGTACAGGCGCAGCATTGTTGAAGAGTTCACCACCCAATACGTGCGACGCATGTATGGGCTATACCAGCAGATGACCCCTACGGTATCTTCTCCTAACCAAGGTTCATCGGCATAAAAGACTTGCCTGGTGCAAAGAGCATGCAACTTGGACGTTAGAAGACTGGAAGAAGGTGTGCTGGTTGGATGAATCACGTTATTTGCTCCAAACGGTGGAAGCTCGAATACGGATTTGGCGTCAACAACATGAGGCTCTTCATCCATCATGCATGGTATCAAAAGTGCAGGTCGGTGGAGACGGTTGTGTGGTGTGGGGCATGTTTCACCGGCAGGAACCTTGACCCCTGGTGCATGTGGAACAACGTATCACTGGTCTCCGCTGTCGTCAACTGCTTACTGACTGTATACACCCCGCTATGTTACACTTTTTCCCGAATGGCGATGGTATCTTCCAAGACGACAATGCGCCGAGCCATCAGGCACTTGTTGTGTAGGAATGGTTTGAGGAACACGGTTCTGACTTCCAGCATATCGATTGGCCTCCGAACTCTCCCGATATCAATCCCATAGAGCACTTGTGGGACACTATGGAAAGGCATATTAGGCTTCTGGATACAGCAATCACCTCCATACCTACATTGCTGACCGCATCACACGCAGCTTGGTTGGCCATTCCTCCCGAACGCTCCCGACATATTCTTGAATCAATGCCACGTCAGATAGCTGCTGTACTGAGGGCAAAAGGAGGACCTACGAAGTATTAGGTAGGTGGTCATAATTCAGTGATCACTCAGTGTATGTGATTAATTTTCTCTTTCTGTATTATGCAATGCAGATGCCTGGAAGAATTTGAGCAACAACAGCGTTTTTCAGGAAAGAGCTGGCTAGAGCCTTAATGGTAATTTCAAGGTGCAGCAATATCAGGAGACAGGAGAAGTGTCTCGAAGGGAGAATTCAAGTTGGGCCGAGGTTTGAACACCTCAGAACAACTGCTTTCTGACCCTGTAGCGGAATGTTTCAGGGAGATGACAACCGGATTCCTAAACCTCAACGTTACAAGAATGGCATTTTCATTTTCAAAGTAAGTTCTATATACAGTGTTTCAAGAAAGGGAACTTCATGCTAGAGGGATCCATATTTATATTTCTCTTACCCCATTATTGAGTAGCGCTACTGAATTAGTGCAGGCAGCTGTCTCTGAAGCAAAGACCAATGGTCTCTTTATATTGACGAATCCATATTCAGTCTTAAAATTGATTCCTGACGTGACCTCAACTAACTAGAATATGAAATACGGTCCAGTCCCCCTCTAACATGAAGTAAAGGGTATGAGTATTGTGGTAGCAGTAGACTGATGATCTGAAACGGAACCATGGTGAATGGCTACATCAATCTTCTTTGAGAACACCTTGGTAATTTAAGATTGTAAGGGACAAATTCCTTGAGTCTTATAAGGCTTTTTAGTGAGGATATCCTTCAGCTGGAAATCACACGTCGAAATCGTTAATTAATCTTCCAAGTGCTAAGATCTACTCTTGTAAGAGAGTGAGAGCCATCTTAATGCTTGGAGGGTTACTGAGTATTTGCTAATGTTCTTGAAGACCTAGATGGTATGTGAATGAAGAACACGTAAAAGATTCAAAATGGCATAATAACCAGTTATTTTAACAGAGGCCCAAGATCAGTTTTTACATCACATCCAGAAGGTATCTGGATGTGATGTAAATAAATAGGAAATTAGCATTAATAAAGAGGTAACCATGTGATTTATAAATTTGAATAATTTTGAGAAAGAGAGAGACAGAGAGAGATGTTAATTAAAACCACAGTTGTTGGGTTATTGCAGCATCAGCAACTGAGCCCACGTTGCTCCCTGTGTAATGTCTATAAATTGCGTGTGTTCTGAAGTAGATTTTCTATTTCTGGACGAAAAACCCGACTTTCCGGGAGAAAAAACCATGCTACCCTCGCCTGAGACCAACTAACTCACCCACGTTGCGAAAGAGGCCCATAAAAATTCCTCCCGTCATCGACGGGATTCGAACTCAGGACTCTTCCACCAGGTGTGACAGGGAAGGCGAGCCTAACAACTGTGCCACCCACGAGGGCAAGTATTATTGTATCCCATAGTTGGCTTGATGGGATTCGAATCCAGACTTGCAAATCACAACCTGCCAGTAGATTTTACTTCCAGATTTTAGACGTTTATTCCGATTTTAATGCATATCTGTATTTCTGGAAATTTTCAAAGAAGTTCCATTTAGAGTAACTTTTATTGGTTTGCTTCTTTGAATTTGTCAACTTCCATTATGATTTCGAAGTTGGTTATGTCTAAACACGATAAAAACGACCCCTTAGAACTGTACGTTTGCCCCTTAATAGGTGGCCGCTTTGCATCACTCAACGTACCTGCAGTAAAACCCTCCAAAGTTCGATACACATAATTTATTTCTAAATTGATCTCAATATGTAACTGGATCTTTACCATCTCCAAATAATCAACGCATTTAAAATTTTTCCAACTATTCCTCATTGCTATGGTTACGTATTATCAGTACACAAGTCCGCATATTTTGTATGAAAGTAAATTAATAGTTAACTGAGAATTAAGATAATAATAAGAGGAAAGAGATGGAGTAATGCTGAGAGACCATAATATGACATTACTAGAGTTGGATGATGGATTCTTTTACCTATAGATCTGTTAAAGATTGGTTGCTAACTGAAACTGGGAGGCCATGGTTGCCATGGCATCCAAAATTTTTATTAACTTCAATGCAGATAAGTAACTGCAATATTGTGGATTAAGTACTCAACTTAGAGAGATTAAAAGGCCTTCAGCAAGGTCAATTGGTGGATACCAAAATGCAGATCGTGGAGGGACAGGTGTATGTCCAAATCATCATCAGTTAGAGAAATAATTAAGGAAGTGCAGAGGTCATACAAAAGAAAGTTTCAGAAAGGAGGGATTAAGAACGTAAAACACCTACATTGCATCGCGTTCCATCTGTGGCACGGGACACTTCCGTCGACGGATGACACATCCCTCTGACCACTGTCGACAGAACTGCTGGCGGCAGGCGACACGCAGATCATCAGGAATGTTTGTGCTTGCGATGTAACAGTTCATTAATCGGCCCTCTCCTAATTGGCCACTTACAGCATGCGGTTCTACATCACTTGCGCGTGCGCATTTCTCTGGCAATTAAGACAATTTGGCGCTAAAAGAGTTTCTAAGTGATGCCACCCGATGTGGTATTTCCTCATAGTAATGTTAACCCTTATTGGAACCAGCGGCATTTCCCTTTCAAAAGTTAACGAGGTCAGTTTTTAATTTGTTGCAGTTCATCCAGATGAAATTCATCTATCAGTGTTGGACGCAGGGTCTTCAACAAAACCTAATGAATGAACTGATCACAGGTGTTGAAATATTTTTCAGCGGTTTGCAATGGTTGTATCCACTACAGAATGCAAATCAAATCACGCTGCCCACGGAGGCAATAAATCTCATCCAAGGCCAGGTGATAATCGGTGTGGCAAGAAATTATTGCTTTGGCGTTTAGGGTGGAGTCGTCAACACGTGTACACCAGGGGAACAACCTAAGGTTACATCTTGTAAACTGTTATGATTATTATTTATGCTGGCCCGATGTTTGTTCTTGACAGGCGGAAAGACAGCAAAAAGCTAATAAAATGTTGCCACAAGGTTAGGCGTGAATACAGTGATTACATAATGGACTTGAGGGCGTGTAGGATGAAAGAGGGATGCTGGCATTTCTCCTTCTGCTCCCCACCCACCAAGATACATCCGACATGCTGCCGAGGACCTCATCATAGTGGTCAGAGTTCACCTGTTTCGAAGCTTAACTTAGAATATGTTCAGCGGGTTACCAGATACTTAAGGGCGGTGTTAAGACACGAGTCCATTGGTAGCCACCAAGATAAGCTTTCTTGGGGGATTAACACAAATTCAACAGGGCTTGTGTGAAGATCACACAATAAACCTTGTAAAATAAAGTCAGCCGAGAAGGACTGGTTTTGATTCTAGAGCCCAATGTCATGGAGATGGTGTGATTTGGCTACTCGATCTACATACTCAACGCCTCCTGTTTGTGTCCCTATTTCGATGTGAATTAAGTTTGATAGATGGTCCCGAAGAGACAAAAAAGAACCAGAAATTAGTGGGAGTTTTAAACACGATGCCAGTTGGACTGTAGCCAAATGAACTCAACACTAAATGTAATTCATAAGTTTTGCTACAATCTATTCCTGCTGGAATAGATTCAATTTATTTTAAAGTTTGGAAGGAGACACCAAAGAAGCAAAAAAAAAAAAAAAAAAAAACAGACAAGCCGGAAGTAGGAGAATTGTCTTAAAAATAAAACATACCTTATCTGAACTATGTAAATATTTTTTCAAGTCTGATGATAATATTTAAAGATTGAATTTTACTTAAAAAGTACAAGCTGTAAGCAGGATGGAGTAATGATCGAAATGAATTGAGTTTTATTTTATTTTTCTTCAAAGATCTAGCTGTCAGAACTACGTTTCGAGTAGACGCCCTCAGCTGAACCGCGGGTGAGTGTTATAACCCGAGGGAATCGCATTAGCTGAAAGGAAGTTGGCCTTGGAAATTAAAGGTTAATGTTATAGAGAAGCCACGTCACCGGAAATGGCAAGTCGAAGGGTACCTTAAAGGTCACAATTACAATTTTGGAATACCTGGTTGTTGTCAGACAAGAATTTCATAGTTCGGTTCCTTCAGGACACTTACTTAGCTTTCTCGTGCTAGTATAATCAGGAAAATTCACGCTGTGTTTACTGGGAAAGCATTTCCACGCTGTTTGACTCAAGATCTTAAGGAGGAATTAAACTGGAATTTTGGGAGTATAAACAAAAGGCAGTGGACTTTGAAAAATATGGTAGTTGGCAAATCTAACAGTATGATTCATATATGTAGACGAAGATACTCGTGACAGCCAAAGCAAAAAAACCCCAAAAACATTCAAGTAACGTAGGTGGCGCTTCTGTTCTTTATCTCCATAATACGACCGACAGGCTAAATGACAGATGACAAAGTTTTGCGTGCCAAGACAGGGGCTCGTGCGTGAGGAACGGCCATGACAGAAAGATGGGGAAAAGGAGGGGGACACAGGGCTGGGGCAGTAGCTTGTCGTTAATATGCAACGCAGGACGCAGGCTACAACCGCCGGAAGCGGCATGGACTGCACGAGGCCCTAACCGTGATGAATACTCGCGATTACAGCAGTACCGAGAGCATGGAACGTTTCTGAGAAAGAGAATGTGATTCACGACGGACGTGGATGGACTTCGGACTCCGAAAAGGTCACAGGGAAAGATGGGAATGTTTTCACAAACACCCTTAACTCGCCCAACGTGGTTCATCCACCTTTACTACTGGCATGTTTGTCTTCAAATAGCCTTTTAAAAGTGAAATAGTGTATTGGATGTCATTTTACGTTTGAATAATTCATTTTAATTAAGTTAGTGAGGGGAAGATGACAGAAAAGAGTAAACAGGGACCACACTTGGCCACAGTATTTAACTACATAATTGCTTGCAGAAGAATCAACCGGCCAGGTGTTCGTGTTCTGCAGTTGTTGGAAGGCATCAATTATGACAGTATCTTCGAAGAACAGAGGGGGATAGTGGGAATTTATTCCCCTCCTCAGAAGATTAGTCTTCTGACCTGAAGGTATCAATAAAAAAGAATTTCGTTAGGCTCAGCACTTAAATTGAATAATCGTGAACTTGTTAACGCTTTCTGCCAACATTTCTTCCTCGTTCCATCAAACCGCGAACCCACTCAAGCTTCGTGGAAATATCTGAAAAGCCTTGAGCTGCATCCACCTGAACCAAGTGCAGGAAGTTGACACCATGCTTAGGTTTTGCTACACGATGAACACACATAGCAACGCCCTCATACAGTAACATTATCGGAGAAGGTAGTACAATGGGTGTGTGGGAAGCACTACATTTGGCAATTTTTTATCTACTAGTCACGCCAGTTATCGAAACCATCCGTTGAAGTTCTTTTTGCGTGGTCGACCAGTTTGTCGTACCTTGTCACGCGAGCGAACAGCCCGAGTGACACAGCACGCGAAATCTGGTGTAGTTTGTATATATCCCTTAACTCCCCCCTCCAGGCATGAAACCAATGAAGGAAGGAAGATAAGAGTTGTAATGTCGTGTGTACTGAGGTGTTCGGAGACCGAGAAGGACCAGGGGGGAGGGGGCTTTTCATTTTCTTATAGTAACTGTATCATCTTAAACAAAAGTCTTCACTGGTACTTTGAATGTAATGCAGAAGACCAAACATCAAGGGTTGGTATTTGGCTTCCTGTTTGGACATTGTTTTATTTATTTATATTTTTTAAAGATTCGTGAGTTAGATCGTTTAGCAGCTTGTAGACTATTATAATCTCAAAAGAAGGTGGTACTGGACATTACATCCGTTCCTCCTTCTAGTCAGGTGATGACAAGGGTGAGCATTGAAGTGGACAGTGAGGAAGTGACACGATGTCTGTCTGTATGTATGGGGTCGCTTTTAAATTGCCAGTTGATTGGCGTGTAAAGAAAGTGGTTGTAGGAAGGGGGGATTGTCCCTAAAACCGCAGAGAAAACGAGATGCAGTTCCACCCAGAGGACTTCGCTTTGCACGACACTGCCACGCCCCTATACGGATAAAAACAGTAGAAGGCTGGAGAAATAGCAATGACTCACAAAGGGGGGAACAGGGGGTGTCAAAGCACATGTGACACAACTAGACATGGAGACGCAGAGATCACGTTATGTCGAAGGAATATTTTTGATAACAAAAGGTGTATACGATTATGATAATTGTAACCTATGAAGCTGCAGGGGCATAAAATCCTATTAATAGTCGATGAAGTGCAACTGGTGTAGTCTAATTGAGATTTTGGGGGGTGAAGAGAGGTGATGTTATTTTTTAATTTCGTTATATTCAACCCTGTAAACTCTAATTTATATTACAATTTGCAGGATCGAACTGAAAAGACAATTGTCTTCAAGAAAAAAAGTGTTTAAGTTTTCTGAGAGCTTCCCACCCCTCTCCCTCTGTCCAATCCTTTTCGGTTTCAAGTCTGTTTGCCGCTTTTTCATACCCGGGCTGGAAAAGCCCTAAAGACCAACTAATTCAACTCGACTGCTGAAGACTTTTAAAACCTTTAAGTACATTTTATCGCTCAGAACACTAGCCATCCCTAAGGTTTCTTGACAATGACAGAGATACTCTATCATCTTAGAGTGCTGTTTAAACAAAGGGACTGTCATGCAATGTCTAGACCTTTGTCCAAGTGTTTGGCAACAGTCACTTGGACTGAGGTCATTTATGTGGAAGAGAGCAATTCTCAGAAAACTTGGATGAGATTAAGGAATTTTGAAACACTTAAGAGAGATCTTAGAACATACTCACCGTTCCCCGTCTGGTAGATCTGTTAGCGTTCCTCCCTTCTTCACGTGTTGTAACATTGACTCTAAATCGTTGACTTGTTTCTGCCTCTGATCAGTCGCTTCTAGGAGGTCCTATTGGAGAAAACGTTCATAATGATTCAGATTAGTGGAGAAAGAAAATTAAGCAATTTATTGTCAAAATCGTACAAAGGTTTTTGAATTGTTTGGATTAACAGTACTTAAAAAAAAAAAAAAAAGAAAAATATCTTAGAGAAAATGTTGTGTTTCTGCCAGAAAATTACAAATTATTGGCAAACAATTAGCAAATTGCTTGATCACTCCAGCTTGAAATGAAGTGATCAATGGTGTTTCTGGGGGGAAAAAAAAGGGGACTGTTTACTAAGTTGTGCGTTCCCCTGGCAGCAGACACAATTTTGGTAGCGATGAAGATCCAGCGTATTGTGTACGCTGGCCATACTTGACCTTCCCCATAATTTGCTTCATCTCCCTAGGAGGCATCTGGATCAGCCAGTTTATAATCTCGCTGCTAGATGGAGACTGGAAGTAGTAGTGCGGATGTGGGGTACATTGCAGAGGTCACGTCCTCCTACATGTCCTCCCCAATTTCTCTTTGAACACATCATTAATAGCCAAACTAACAGAAGAAACTTATCTGCAAAAAGATCTAAAACTCGCAAACACTTCGTCCTTCATTTCACAAATATAAGTGAAATGATTCTATTCCCACTTACAGTCTGTCAAGTCCACTAACTCTTTCTGACGGAATTCCAATTATCGATTGATTCAACCACTTCGTCTTTGTCCTAATTATTCGCTTCAAACGTGGTACTTGTGCATATATCTGCTCTAATATTCCCTCTCAAAGACTTAGTAATTTGGAATATCCTCTTTTCGATCTCCTTTGGCTTAAAATCTCTCTACCCAATCACCAGATGACCCTGACCATACAGTCAACTCTTGATCTTTTTATCACAAACAACCCTTTCAAGTACATGGACGTGGTGAGTGGCCATCTAGACACCTCAGATCACAACTTAGTGATGACCCCTTCTCCAATGGAGCTTTTCTCTTGTGGCCATTTTCAGCCTCTGTTGTTTGGCATTTCAAGAATGAAAAATGAGATGATCTGCGAGATTTCTATTCTTCTCCTTGGTTGGGTTGTCGATTTAAATCTCTCAATATTTGCTCAGACTGTGCCTTGATCACCGTCCTCCCCATACCAAGTGGAAAACATCCGAGTTCGAATCCCGCCAATGGCGATAGGAATTTTTATGGCTCTTTTCACAAAGTGGCTGAATTAGTCGGTCTCAAGCGAGGATAGCATGATTTTTTCTCCCGAAAATTCAGATTTTTCGTCCAGCAAACAGCAAATTGACAACAGAACACGAGCACGTTCCAGAAATCATATACAGCATAATAACACCTAAGTTGCTTATACGCTTAAAAAACCAAAAACAACAACTTTCCCACCGGTGAAGTCAAACTCACTGGTATATAGTTGGCCATCATGTCTTTTGCACTTCTGTCATGGAATGGTTAGGCGTCAGCATCTCCCGTACCAGGCGATTCGATCCAAGTCCCTCATTAAATCACCCATTTCTTGCTGATTACGGTAACATGGTGGTTTACTCGAACAAGTTTCTGAGAGGTAATCCCAGTTATCCGGTCACAAGATTCATCATCCAATTTTGAAGATTCTTCTCTGGAAGATGGACTAGGAATTACCAGATTTTTATTGTGTGACACTGGAGCAATAGAGGATAGTATATTGGGAAACACTACAGCTTTGTCGATTGAGAGACTTTCTAAACTTTGATATTTTCATACAAAAATAGCAGTGGTTATAATGGTTTGTGGGTTCTCTCCATATTCAAGGAACAGCAAAGACATTCACTTGCGGTTACCACAAAACCATCACTAATGTTGACCTGTAACTACCATAGTAGAAATTAGGTGCTCACAACTTATCTTAGTCCCTATAGGGATCAAGACAAGTTGTAAGCAAGTCAAAGATTGTCATAAAGACCAGCACGCCTACCGTGAGGAAACCAACTCATTGGACTTCTGGACAGGGACCAAAAGTAGAAGTCAGTAACAGATACTGGCTTGTTCATGATTGTCTTCTGATGCTTGTTTTGCAATCCGCACCGGACCCAGTCAGTATTACTAGATCATACTCCATACCATGATACTATCCCCGGCTGCTTGAGTGGTGGTTACGAGACAGTCTAGCTGCATATCTTCATGAATTTCACCTTAGCACTGGTGCAAGAAGTAAATCGAGACTCATTAGACCACACGATTCTTTTCCACTGTTCCATAGTCCAATCTTTGGTTGGAGGCACCATTCCAATTGAATCTTCCGATTTTTTACAGAAAAAAGTGGCTTTTGTATAGATACACAGTTTGGAACTGTGCTTCGGGTGATTGTCTTGTTGTAATATAAAATTGCTTCCACAAAGTGGAAGTCCAGAGAATATTGCATTATGTTCAAGAATGTTTCTATGGTCTTCTTTTCTTAAAATTCATTCATTTCTGACGATGTCACCTACTCCAGAAAAACAGAAGCAACCCGAGATCATGATGGAACCGCCATCGTGCGTGACTGTAACCACTAAACAATGTGACACCATTTTTTCCTCAGATGATCATCTTACATAAATTTTACGCTTAGATCCAAAAATTTCATATTTGGATTCATCCGTCCACAGTAGGTTTTTTTCATTTTCAATTGTCCAATGTTGATGGCTCTTAGCACAAGCCAACAGTTTTTTTCGATTTTCCTGTTTTAAACGGGTTTCGGACCGCTGCGCAACCATAAAGTCCTGCTTGTTCAAGATAAAGTTATAGATATGGGAGTTTCTATGTTCCTGTTGAACTCAGCTCGGATTTGAAGTGTAATGAGTTGTCCATCGCGTTTAGAAACTCGTATATGGTCTTGTCTAGTGCTTTAAACTGCCAGTGTCCTTGAATCGTCAATTGGTAGTTGGTACTCCTTGAAATACCCAGGTGTTTTGCAAATACTTGTCATGGAGATTTCTTAGTCCTCAATTTATATTATTTCAAAACACACTAGAATCAACTACATTTTTCTACATCCAGGAATCCTCTACAACGTTCTTCCACAACTTTCTGTTGGTTGGTTGTTGGCGATTCCTAAATTTATATTTTGCCTAATCGACTGCTTTTTTTTTTCGCAATTGGAAAGTTGTTCCCCGTCCTCGTTTTAGCATAAATATATCAATGGTGTACTTCTGAAACGAACGTACCATTTTAAATTAAGCTCCATCTTCCGACTGCACGAATTTGCGCTGCATCTACTCACTCTACAATTGTCGTTGTTATTACTACTGCTATCTCTTCATTTATCACAATTTTGCCCCCTGTACAGCCAGTGGGCTAGGACAATGTAAAAATAGTTTATTGACAGCATACAATTTTATATAAATTCTGAAGATATTTAAAATATTAATGATATGCACTGAATTAGAAATATAGGGATTGGTATACATATCAGTTCTTCAGGATCTCATCACCATTTGTATATTACGATTGAAAATATGGGATTCCAACTTCCAGGAAGGATTGTAAGAACCAACATGGGAATCACACTTTTTCAAAATCTGTAAAGATGTCAGGCAGGGCTGCATTCTGTCACCTCACCTTTTTAATCTTTAAGCTGAAGATACCATTCATGAAACTTTGTAAGATTTGGACACTGGAGGACTAAAGATGAACCTTCGTTGTGCAGATTATCCTACGGTAATTTGCAATTCCAAGGATCATCTTAAAGAAACTGTGAATTAGAGTTTCTTTAAGTATGGTGATCTGGGTTCCACAAAGTGAAGATTAATGGGCAATCGAAGAAGCTGAAGAATTTGATTACTTAGAGTCAAGAACAAATAAGAACGGTGACTGCTCAATGTAAAGAGATGAAGCAACTGCTAAAACCTTGATCACTGATCTGATGAAATTATGGAGAGGTCAAGATCTGCTCCTAAAGACGAAACTGAAATTAATTGATTCGTTAATTTTTCCAGTTACCACTTATGGATGTGAAGGATGGAATCTGAAAAGAGGAAGCAAATTGGGGCATTTGGTGTTACAGAAGAATACTGTGCATTTCTTACCTTGATCGAAGAAGAAATGAGCGGGTATTGAATAAAATTGGCACGACAAATTCTTCTTCATAGCTTCAACAGAAAAAAACTCAAATTTTTTGGACAGACAGCAAGGAGGAAAAACTTTCTGTTGAAGGGAAGAAGAGCAGAGGAAGATCCGCAACTAGATGGAAGGATGGGATCAGTGAACTTTCTGGGCATTAGCGTTTGCTTTGCCTCTTAGAGCACAAGATTGATGCAGTTGGAGGAATTTGTTGGTGGCCAAAACAGCTCAAGGAGCTACAATTGAGCTACCGTGGTGATTCATTCCAGATTATTGATGTGCTCTAGTGTGTGTGACCCTGGATGTTTGCTAGTTGTGTTGCCTTAGTTTGTCCGACAGATGGCGTAGTTCTGAAAGATTGACAATTTAAAATTTGCTTAATCTGCTGTTATTTATTTATTTTTTTTTCGCAATGGGAAAGTTGTTTCCCGTCCTCACTTTAGCTTAAATATTTTTAGACTAAAGTGAGGACGGGAAACAACTTTCCCATTGAGAAAAAAAAATAATAAAATAAAATAAAATAAAATAAAATAAAATAAAGGGGTTTCTGAGCGAGTGGCAACTTGTTCGAATCGACAAATTGATTCGTATCTGACTTCCGTCTACACGAAGGCGGGCTGGTCAAGCGGCGTTGAAAAGGTCATAATGACTTGAGCGCGCGTGGCGCATGTCGGACAATAGTGACATTTTAACGCCGAGAACGGTCGACGTTGGTTTGTCCATCGCATCGCTGTAAAGGCGTGTGCGCCGCTCATGAAGGTCACAGGCCAGCGGAGCTAGAGGGTATCGAAGGGACACGTGTTCCCCGCCAGGCGCAAAGCATAAGGTAGGTATCAGTGACCGAGAGGCCTGTCGGGGTGACGCCGCACGAGTTCTGGCGTATCATCGACCTGCCAGTGACCTTTACAAGATGGGACGGTTGTAAATGATAATATCCCTCGTGGTCCCAACTCTTTCCCCACCCCTCAAAACTGATCATGTCAAACGGTTCTTTGAATTAAAAACGAAAACAGACACATGACTGAACGCATTAGCCAAAATTATTATTATTTTTAATAATGATAATTGTCAATATTGGAAACCCTGACGCAGCCGAAAAGCTAATCCAAAAGAAAAACAGGGTCAGCCAGGTTAATTAGCGTTCCCTCTTAAAAGTCAAGCCACTCCCTGTCATACAAATGACCAGTCCGTGCCCCATTTTTTTCTTCTACATATATTTCCACGAACACAAATCAATACGAACTTCCACATATAGCAGGGTGGTCAAACGCGAGGGTAGAGTAATACACGCGTTTCAGTTGCCCGCGTGACTGCTAAATACGGTGATGTCCTTATATTCTCTGTTTATTTATTTTTGGAGAAAAGGTAAAACAAACTCCAAGCATTAGCATCAGTATCATTTCCATGACTTGAACTGGAGCCAGTCAACTCAGATTATGAGGTGTCAGTAGATTGGACAACTGGCTAATTTCTATCTCATCTGCATCTAGCTTTCATCAACAAATCATCTCTCAGAATATGAAGCCACGTTGGGAAAAATTCCCATAAAAATTCCTCACGTCATCGACGCAACTCGAACTAATGTCTTTTCCACTCGGTGTTGGGAGGACGGTGATTCTACCCACTGTGCTACCTAGGAGGGCATATTTCCCGGTAGTTTTATTTTTAAAATTTATTGAAAGAGGTTTAGATAAAATATTTTCCTTTTATAGTTCACATTCAGCTTGGCCAGTGGAAGAAAATTCCATTAGCAGTCTTTCGAAATTAGTGAGCATCCCCTTATGAATATTAACCAAATTAATAATTGTCTAAAACTTGAATGGCTGCAGTGAACTTGTCAGCAAAGTGTTTCCCATGAAGAAAGAACTTCAGGGAAGGAAAGGGAAAGAAATCTAAGGTTGCAAGGTCGGGGGGAGTAAGCAGGATGAGGCAATATTTCAAACCTACATTTATGGACACCTCACTGGATGTGGGGAATGTGCAGGGGTATTATCGTGGAGCAGACGCATACCTCTTGACAGATTTCGTCTTTTTTTCTTTTATAGCAGCACGTAGCTTTATGAGGAGGTTGGAATAATACTTCGTCGTCCAAGTACAGCCCCGTTGAAGGTAATCTGTTGGTATTATGCTGATCCAAAAAAACTGACAGCATCACCTTGCCAGCAAGATGGTTGCACTTTTGCCTTTGTGGATGGTATTGATTCTGCATGCTTCCATTGTTTTGTGATTTGTTTATTTTGGGGATCATCGTGATGGATCCAAGTTTCATCCATGGTGACTAGTCGTGAAAAAACTCCTGCTTTTCCTGGCACATCGACGTCTGTATATTGTGCCATTTCCTTCTTCTAGTAAGGGGTCAGAAGTCTGGAACCCATCTAGCAGACACTTTATTCATATGCCACTGTTGATGGATGATGGTTGACTAATTTGGGGCTCTGTAGCTAGTTCTCTAATCCTAATACGGCGATCTTCGAGGATCAATGCCCCACATTTTTGCAACTCTCTCTTCTGTTACAGCAGTTGCTGGGCGTCCTGGGATTTGTTCATAATGCATTGAGGTTCTTCCACATTTGAATTGTTTATAGCAATGTAACCTGGGCAGTCTTCTCCAAAAACAGCGACCATTTCTTCGTGGATTGTTTTGGGCGTTTTCTCTTGCAGAAAGAGGAACCGAATCACTGATCTGGATTCCACTTTATCCATTATGACACTTCACCTCATTCAGCACTGCAAAGAAAAAAATTAATGGTGAGATGGAAACCAAAATTTGTGTGGTTGCTATAGAGACTCAAAGTATCAGAGTAGTTGTGATAGAAAGATAAAAAAACAAGAACAACAAAAAATTCTATCAACTACTTCTGGTTGAACACAAATCTTTCTTGAAAAGATTTGTATTCCCCTTTTATAATCAACGAACTTTCCTCCTCATTTATTTCCTCTACATCCTCTTCTCCCTTTCCTTCTTTAAACAACTTACTTTCACGTATACACTACCCTAACAAAAAGTCATGTACACTTGTCGCATGACTTCTGTTACAATCTGTAGAAACCTGAGCGAAATATTACCATCTTGCAAGGTAATGTCCCAACTTGCAATCTGTCCAAAATAATAGAATACTACAGGTTTCAAGAAGGATTCGTGTTTGAAGAAGCAAATTGGTAACAACAGATTATTTTATGAAAGTAATTTGAAAGAATTTTAAAACGAAAACAGAAGTGAACGAAAGCTTCACTTCTGTGAAGGACGGAAGTAGAAGGGATGAATGATCCAGAAGAAAGGTTAGTTCTGCAAGTCTGGTACTGAACTTTGAATGGATGTTAACTATGTGAAAATACACTCCTGAGCCAAAACATTATGACCAATTCTTTCTCCACGAGTGGAAGCATCGCACAGCAACTAGGAGTGACATCACCGACTGGAGAAGCAAATATAGTGACGGCACGAGTGGTGCATGCCATTTCTTCAGTACGTAGCGCGTTCATTTGGGAAAGACCTGAAGGAGTTTGAACAGGAATTGATTTGGGCGCTAGGAAGGTGAGGCCAGCATCTCAACGATAGCAGGCATTGTCGAGGGTCGCCTTAGTGAAGACCTAGCAGGAATGGTCCATAGAGGGACCGGTGCTGTCTTACAGATGTCTGTTGTCCAAGACATTGGGGCACGGTAGTACCGTTTCTAGACATTGGACGATTGGGAAAGAATCTCCTGTTATGATGAATCAAGTTCTAGCGCTATCATGCCAATGAGCAGGTGAACAGCTGCAACCAGACTGCATGGTTGGACGAAAACAGGCCGTTTTTCTGTCTTCATGGACATCACTAGGTTCTTCTTCCCCAATGAACAGTGTCAGTTCTACTTCAGCATTGAGGTACAAACTTTAGGACAAACTTTTGCCCTACATGCTGCCTATTATCCAGATGACATACTCTTTCAACAAGATAACGTCACGTTCCACGAGGCCGGCATTGTGCAGGAATACCTCGAAGATCGTGTCTAAGCATTACGTGCGCTCCCCTGGCCCCCAAATACCACCGACATCAGTCCCATCGAACCATTGTCTGATGCGGTAGAACCAGCATTGGCCAGTCCACGCAATACCTCGTTCCATTACCGAACTCTGGGACGTACTTCTGTCCAGCTGGTCCAGGATACGAGAGAACACTTTCCGAGGTCTCGTTGAGTCGATGCCAAGCCGGGTGCAAGAGGTTATCAAGGCGAAAGGCCCCCTAACACGGTAGTAAGTAGGTGGTCATAATGTTTTGGCTCATGAGTGCATGTGTAGAAATGGCATGCAGCAGAAATTGAAAGTCTGTGTGATAGAGAGTGTAAGTGATGAGTCATTAATTAATTTGATTTCCATATTTTGCATAGAGTTTAGGAGTCTAATAGAAGTTTTGGGAGCACAACCCAAATGTGGGAAAATATTCTAAATAGAAGGATTGTACTACGAGGGGTGTTTGAAAAGTTCGGAGTGTGAGTGCGAAGGTTTTATTTAAGGAGTCTGGTAACACGTTACTTTTCAACAAAGTCCCCTTTGGGCCAATAAACTTTTGCAACATGCTGTAATGCCTTGAGTCCAGCTGCGAATGAAGTTTTCTCTTGGTTCTCCAAAAATGCATCCACTGCAGCAATGACGTTACTGTTAGTGGGAAAATAGATGCCAGCCAGGTATTTTTTCAAATTAGGAAATAGATGAAAGTCTGATAGTGTTAGATATGGTCATTATGGGGGATGGTCCAAGATTTCAAGGCAATGTCAGTGACAAAATTGTGAGCAGGCGCCTTGTTCTGGTGGAACAAGACTCCTCTGTTGAGTTTTTTTTTTTTTTTTTTTCAAAAGGTCTGCATAATATGGCTTTGTGACTCTGGCCTTTCTGAAGGTAATCAGAAACACTCCATTAGTATCCCAAAATACCGATGCCATCAAGGAATCGAATTGGCTTTCTTTGGAGCGGGAAAAGAGCCGTGTGTCCACCAATTGGACTGCACCTTGTCTCTGGCTGAAAGTGATGAACTTACGTTTCATCCATGGCCACAAACTTTGCAAAGAAATTTGTTTGATCTGCTTGAAAACGATGCAAATGTTCACTTGTCAACTCTTGAGCGTTACTGATCTGCTGTTAACGATTTTGGGACCCATCCTGCTTACACTTTTTTTATAACGAGGATCTCTATTATTATGTGGTACACACATTTGGACGAGATGCCCAAGACGCTGGCAATGGACCAAACTGTCATTCGTTGATCGATCATTCATCACTAGATAAGGCACATTTTCAACAACTTATGGAGCGATCGACGTTGCAGGTTTCCCGTGGGTCATCTTCCAGGCTTTCCCTCCCTTGTTTCAATTCTGCTGCTCTCTTCTTAACCGTGGATACGAAGGGGCATCCTAACCCAATGTTGTAACCATATCCTCAAGAATTGCCTTTGGCATTAGTTCCTTTTTCCCAAATATTACGCGAACAGTTTTATGCGACAAGAGTTCCAAAAACGAAAATTTTGAGCTCAAGGGAAAAGATTTCATGATATTTTAAATAATTTTTGTATTGGTAACGATAAATTTTATTCACCCAACCTATAAATAAATAGTTCCAGACTTATTCTTTGTAAATTCTTAAGAGAGATTCTTATTCAAACACAAAAAGACAATGATTTTTGGCTAACTGAATGGATCCATCATCATGACAACGAACCAACTCACAATGTACTTTCTGAAAGCAGCTTTGGGGGAAAACAAGAAGATATCCTCAGCGATTTCTTTCTCTTTTCTCAATTAAAAAACTCAATGGAAGGAAAAAAAGGTCTTCTAGCACTGATGAAATGTTGGTGAAATGGTCCAAAATCCTTGTTCCAGCGATTTTTTTATACTACTGCTGTAAACATTTTTGGAATTGAGTTCAGAGTCTGTATCACATATTCTTGAATATCTTCAATGGTGACAAATCTTCGCCTGAGGAGGGATTTGATTTTTTAAAAAGCTGTTCGACAACAAATCAGGAGAATAAGATGGTCAAATCAACTGGGTAATACCATTTTTAATAAAACTGTTTGACAGAAAGCACACTGCGAGCGGGAGCATTGTTATGGTGAAGCTGTCAATCATTGGGCCACTCAATTTGCGTTGTACATAATCTCTCCAACTCATCCTCATGGGTATTGGAAACACCAAGTTTTATTTTGGTGACTTGAATCAACCGTTGCAAATTAGGGGAATTCCCTAAAACCCCTTGAGATAGTCACCCATGTCATGTTATTCTATTGTGGTCTGACTCAACTTTGCAATAAACTTCTTATTCGTGCCATTTCGTAAACTGTCAACTCACTAGCCAGGAAGTAGACTCATCCAATGAAGTGTCCGTATAGTTTAGACTGGGGAGGAGGAGGAGGAGTTCCCCTTCCCGTGATGTTTCACTTTTACGCTCTCCACTCAAAGCTTTGTCTCTCCTCATCACACTACACACCTTGGAAATCCTCCCATGTCTCGTGCCACCTAATTAAGCAATTAACATTCGTTCTCCACTGTAATTACGCACGCGGGCATGTTCTTGAAGCAGTCACGTGGACGCTAACTAGGAGACCGACAGATGACACCACGTGACTTACACCTCGGAGCCACGCGGGTAAAAATCTCAGTCACTTGCGAGAAACCATCCATTGATCTAAGTTTCTATTAAGCCATCCTTTAGATGCTAGTGTGGAAAATGAAGGAGAGATGCCCAGAACTGAACTATCAGCCCACTAACTAGTTCTGGTAATGAGCTATTATAATCTCCTGGTAGTTTGTCATACAATTTACCTTTAGACCACCTTCAAAATCTTTATAAACTTCGATTGCCCAACACAAAGGGCATATAAATCCAAAATGCAGTATTCAGATCACCACCAGAGGACGCTAACTATTTGAGTTTAACAGACATTTTAACATTGTCGCGCACAAAAAAAAAAAAAATATTTTAATGCAATTATCACGAAAGTCAATGGCTTGAGGTCTTCTACATTGTTTTAAAGCAGTCGTTAGACGAAGCATTTTATAAGGTGGCGAAGTGCACCAAATTCAGAAAGCATTTAAGATTTATACTTCTTTAAATGTCTAAGAAAGTTTGTGTACACAATCTATACTTTTATTAGCACATTAGTAGTGATTAACTTTTAATTTGCAAGGGTTAAAAGATAATAAAAAGAGTATCAATGGTTTCAGAAAGACGTTGCGATTGGTCCAGTCCTGGCCTGAAAAACCTGAAAAGAAAATCTCTGATAAAAATCAATAGTGGATGGTTTATGGGCAGCTGTCACGCCATCTACATATTATAACATGCCACACCGCTGTCCACACAACCAGTTTTTCCTCCAGTTTTTTTCTTTAACTACAAAATTTCGAATCTAATGTAAGGGTTAGCAGCGATTAAGAGTAATGACCTACAGGAGGTCATAAACATGCGGGCTGGATCCATGTCTCTTCTAGGTCATCTTCAACTGGCATCTTTTTTTTATGATTCATGTTTACCTTTAGGAACAGTAAAAACTTTCATAATTCTTGGAGTAATTTTGGTCAGTAGAAATCACTTGACCATCATTTGGTGTAGTTGATGAAGATTCATAGCATTGTTGACCATCCATTGAAGTATCTTAAAAAAAAAGAGAAAAAAAAAAGGTGTTTATACAGCTGAGGCCCACAGACAGACCCAGAGGAGTGTACAAGAATATTGATATTTAAACTGATTTCCTCCTACCATCTACTGAAGATTTAGAACATACAACTCAATCATTACAAGTCCTAGTATTTTATTTAATATTATTATTTTTTCTTTTCTTTTTTTTTCTCTAGCTGGTGTGCTTTAAGGGGGGTTAAAGGGGTTTCTCATTGCGTGACATTGAAGGGCTGTGAAAAGGCTGACTCTTGCAGGATACTGAGTGAGGCTCCTTGTATAGGTTCAAGGCCAAGGCTGCAGGTAAAATTGAAGGGAGAAACATAGCCCGGACGTTCCCGGCTCCACTTCCATTTCACTGAGGGGCCTGAATGGGGAAACTAGGGACGACATCCCCGTCAAGGTCAGCCAGAATCTGGCGCCACTACAAGTAAAGAATACGTGGAGGAATCCTGCGCGTTAAAAGGGGAAAAAAAGTCGCTGACAGGATTATCGAAAAAACGAAGCAAACGACGAGCGCACGTTGGATTGACCAACCAATCAGTTCGTCACCAAAAGAAGAGTCTCGGAGTAGTGAACTACCGTCAGCATTCCCCCACCCTTCCTGGGATGAGAGGGGGGTTCAGCTTTAACCCACGGAGCAATCACCTCAGTTACGATCTCTCCTGGTGTACGAAGCAACCGTCGGTCAACTCTTGATTAATGCCGCTAATGACGCGCGCGCCATATCCACAGACCGTGGCCTGACGTCACAGCTTCTGTACTTTCATTGGATACCGCAATGCGGGACAATCCAAGACTGGCTGTGAGGTATTTCCCGAGGCGTGTCCAAAAAGAGCGAGCGTCCAATGAGGAACCTCAGAGAGCCGTCTGTCACGGTTTCTGCAGCACGAAAACTGCTCGCTGGAACACGACCGTGCGAGAGACGACACATCGGCGGTTGGAGTAACAACCCCCAGAGCCAGAGTGTGGTGAGGACATTTTTCTGTGAGTGTCGGACTAGTGCAGGACTCGCTGTTTGCAGATTTGGTGATCGCCCCTTAAAAAAAACTGAGGACTCACAAGGACCATATTGCCGGTGGTGTCAACTTGGCAAGTTAGAGCATCAAGGACTCCGGAATACCCCCTCTTTCTTTCTCTCTACCTTCGTCGACATAACAACCCTTCTGATGATGATGATGGCGTCCGCTCTGATCGGAGGATTGTGCTTCACCCCTTTTTCCAGTTGCGTCACGTCTCAGTGCCATGACGACACCAGCTATAAACACTGTCTGTGCGTACGGTGTACCTTTTACCATTCTTTTAAGATTCTATTCCCAGAGGGAAGGGAGTTTCTCGATTAGGTTGATGCATCGAGAGCGAGGTATGGAGTTTGTACCGTGCATATACCTGGTAGGAACTTCATACCATGCTCGCGATGTTCGACCGTCCACCGTTAGGCCTAGCGTCTGTCGATATGGACTAAACCGACCATCAAGAGGACGAAGACAGATGGCGAAACATCAACTCTTTGTACAGGTGACGCGTTTTCGCTTGTTTTTATTGTTAGTATTAGTAATTAATTAGCTCCAGTTTCTCATTAGTTGAGCATTTGTATTTAAAGACTAAGAACTTTCGCTCAATCTTTAATTAAACCCAATTATTTTTGCAGTTGACAAACACGTGCAGTTGTTGATTGATCTTTACAGAGTTCACCCCTTTTCTCTTCCTTCCTCCACTTCTTGTACAATTTTTATTATTGTGGTCTGTGTATGTTGTAAACTACCACGCCAGCTCTATAACCTGATAATCAAACTTAACCGAATTTTTCATGTTACAAAAGAAAGATGAAATGTGGTTTAATGTTGTCTAGACACCACGGACAAGCAAGTATCTTCAGTAATGGTGAATGTTTTCTTCCTCACTTAATTTAATTCCTGTTTAATTTCTATTTTTAATTTCCAATTTCAAGATACTGATCTTTGGTTAAAAGGCCTTCTATACGAAACTTTTTTTTCCCAGACCATGGTCCATCTTTGACCACTTCTTCGGTTAAACTGGATTTCCCAGGTTTTTGGGAGTCCACATACTGGTGTTCATTTGGACCAATGGTTTCACTCACTCAAACACGAAGTTCTGGCTATCAGTCAGTGTCCACGTTTAGCCAATATGCTCCGTCAGAAGCCACTACACATGGTGTTGAATTTAAAAACTAGCAACCATGGTAACTCCCAAAATCAATCCTATGACTTATGATCATTGTAGCCTTTACAAGAGGATACACTCGATTTTAAAATGCCTTCTTTCCAATGTATCTGGGGCCTGCTTCTTGGGACATCTCATCTCCAATTTGTAGTTGTACGCACCTTAGCTAAACCTCAAATAAAAGATTTGACCCAATTTGTTCTCCTTTCTTAAGGTGTGCCATTTCGTAGACTTTCTTTCGTTGTTTATCTCATACTTTTTAACTTCGTTATCAGTAGATACAGGATTTTTTAAATCACCAACAGATGGATGGTGTTTCCATTCTTTGAAATTCATTCCGTTTGTAACAAACCTTTCAGAATACAATCACAATGGTCCAATTTTACAAATAACATTCGCTTAAAATCTAAGGACATGAGGCATTTGGTTCACCTCAGTTGTAGAAAGATCTCCCCCTTCCTATTGATGAATCTTAAACAGGCGAAACATTAAGCAACTTTAGGCGGTCCATTCCAGAGAAACCACCACTACAGGAATCATGGTTTACAAATCTCCACAAACCCACGAATCACAACCGATAGAAAAGTAGGGATAATATTTGAGGTAGAAATAAGTTTTTAATAATTGAACAATCAAAGGTATTCATTACCAATAATCAATACATTTAACATACAGGCGTCGTCACAATAAACTTCTACCACAGACTCAACTCATGCGTCACGAATCCATGAAGTAATTCGATTTTGTTTTATCCATAAGCTGGTTGTACTGTAGTTAAAATTCTTTGAGGTCTTGGCCACTGCACTGTCCCCTCCCCCTCACCTAGCTATGTCATCAAGAAGTAACAAATGCATCAAAGACTTAATAAAGTATTAATTATAAGCGTTTGATGCACCTATTTTTCTTATATACAGTGTATATAAATTAACTCAATATAGTTTATCAGGTTGTAATGCCATTAGACGGTAATGTATCATGTGATGTACTGTTGCCTAGCAACGTTTGTCTTGAATTAAACTATTTCTGCTACTTATCAATGTCTCAGTCTCAAATTCTTGCCTGTTGTCCATAGTGTCCTCAATTTACTGGAGTATAATGGTTTTTAGAAATCTGGTGTCGAGGGACCAATAGGATTACCATTTCCACTGTGTCGATTTTTTACTTCAACCATGGTTAAAAGAATGATCACAAACGCTCGGGGAACCGTTGTAGTTATTTATCAATGAACAACAGGGATGGAACGAAAAGGGATTGTCCACAGAGCCTCACTTAATCACAATTCTCCACTAGGTTAAACGGGACTGGCAAATATACTTTGTTTATGGGTAGAGGGTAAGATGAATCCCCAGAGAAAATTCCCAGGGTCTTACTCAGAAACAACTAATTCTATATTGAGTGCAGAGTCCAGAAAATGTTTCTTAAAATCTGTAGGATCATTATCACCAACTTAACGTTTGCTCACCAGAGTTCCTTAATTCAAATATTTGCATCTTTGCAGTTCAAATTTCTTAAATTAAACCATTCTAAATGTAGATGGCAGCTGGAAGAAATATAGTTCCACTGTTTTCAAATGTCCTGGGGGAGTTAAATCAATGTTTTATTTAAGTTGGTACAAGGGTTTAAGGTAACGAATCCTTCAAAATTAATACCAAGTTAATCAAGTTCTTATAAGATTGTTGAAGAATATCCAATTATTTGGGGTTAGTTTGTTGAAATATGTAGCAAATGAGGGGAGGGGGACTAATTTTTCCAAGATAACTAGCCATCAGGGTACGGGAAGAGAAAACGAATTTGGGTTGGGCTATCCGAATAACGGCCAACGCAACCAGGCCATGAAAAACCTTTGATTTTAGCATGGGATTCGAACCTGGACTTCTCTTCCAAACAGGTGGCAAGTGTTAATCTGTTGGTGCACAATAGAAAATAGGCAGTTGGGTACTCCAGACATTAATCCCCAAAATAAATCTTCAACGTTGATTTATTGCATATCAAAGGTAAGGGTTAATCACAGATGTACTCGGATACGGAAACCAAGATTGGTTAAACTGCACTAATTAGCTTTAAGGCAACGTTTCTAAATCGTTTTTTTGGATTCTGTCAACAGGGCAACAATTGATAAATCCAGTTGTACCTATGTAATGACATATGTCATTGTGGTATAGGTGCATCTCTCTTCAACTGTTGGCCTGATGCTGGAACCCCAAAAGGATTCAAAAACATCGTCCTGCTACGGTTGGTTTAATCAACCGAGTTATGTTATGCCAGGTGTTGATAGCGTTTTGACAATAAAAATGGATTTTAGCTTCTTTCTGACAGGAGTTTACAAAAACATCACCATATTTAGTAGACACACCGAACTACAGCGAACTAAAAATTATTTTAATTTTTAAAGTTGGTGGATAACTATTGTTGTAAGGTTAGAAAACTCTTTTATAACGAGAGGGCCGGCCTTCCCAAATTGAATACACCACATATCTGAAATCGTCTTGCATTTTTTGATAAAGGGAAAGAACTGGATGGAATGTTTTGAGTTTTTTGTTCAGTGAAGATCAATTATCATGATAGATTTAACAAATTTTAAGATTGGATTGATTTTAAACTTGGGAGAGTCAGGAGAGGACTGAGTAAAACTATTACACTGATGGCTTCAGCTAATGTACTGTAATTGCAATATGAAGAGGTTCTAACATGTTATTATCCATCAGTGGGATGGGATTTCGTAGGTCCATTTATTTTTAAAAAAATATATAATTTTTTAAATTACAGGGTCGGCGCTTTTCCTTGTAGAAGGGATAATTTTTGTTGTCTGAGTTCTGACTTATGAGCAACGGATGGACCCAACTGAGGTTTTTAAGAAAACAGACTCAAGGACTTTGATATTAATTCACGTAGAGCTGGAGAACAGTTGAGAAAACAGACCTTTTTCCACGAAATGCTTTAGCGAATTTGAAAATGACTACCAAATGGGTTATTAGAAAGCCAATTGAAGATGGCGGGACCATGAAAAAGATTCTGGATGTTTCAATTTCAATGAAAAAATAATAACAGAACCCATTGCACTCGATGGATTGTATTTTATTGAAATACGGTAAAAGTTTAATCTTATAATGAAAAGAAGATCTAAGTCTGATGAAGGGTCCAGGTGATAGAATCCAAAACGTCTAGAATGTTGTATTTTTTTTTTTTCTCATCTGCAAACAGATTTCTAATAAACCATTTGATAGATTAATTAACCCCTAATTTAGGGATTTTTGGTGTTGGAGGAGTTAAAGTAAAGAAATGGGTAAAAATCTAGTTTAGAACAAACTGTCTTTACTGGTGAGTCCTGAATACAGGAATCACCATTAAAGAATTATAATGGGTTAGAACCACGGTGAATTCGAATGCGTGTATTACTGTACCCACGCGTTTTAAGACTCGGCTGTGGTGTTTAATATTTGAGGGAAAGCATAAATATCGCAAAAATATTTATAAAAATAATTATTTCCCATCAGGCATTTTGAAATATAGTCATCTCAAAATGGACGTCCACTGTTCGATGAAGGAGGCTCTTTCTCTCCTCTGAGTTCTTTAGTTGTACTATTTTCCACCCTCACACCGGGTGGAAAATTGGGGTTCGAATCCCATCAATGACGAGATTCTCAGGAGTTAATAGCAATGGTTTTCTCTCTCTCTTTTGAAAACCCGGGTTTTTCATCCATCAAAACACGATTTATGGACATATTACAAGAGCGGGTTCATTGTTGGCCCTTTAAAATTTTTTTCTGAAAAAAATACTTACCATCGGGTCATCTTGGGTTGTATTCAACGGATTTTTATTAACTTTTATAGCGCATTTAGAGTGGTAAATTGAAGGATTAAGGGAGGTTGGAAGATTCTTTCACATCCAGGTATTATATTTATTAGAGAAATAATAGTTATATGACGTATACGCTTGATGGGATTGAGTTAAAAACAGTGTAGGAGGAAAGGGATCCGGGAGTTAACGTTTTCTGAACAATGTAAACAGGCAGCCAAGAAAGCCCATGGTGCCGTATCGATGATTTATCGAATACTGTCCTGTAGAGATAGGGAGATCGTAGTCCCACTGCATAAGGGAATTGCAAGACCACATTTGGAATACTGTGTTCAAGTATGGAGACCTCATCTGAAAAAAGACATTGAGCTCTTCAAAGGGTCCAAAGACGGCAACTCGAATGGTGAGATCGGCAGAAGGACCACCATATGAGGAAAGACTGATGTGGGCTAGAGAGCTTGGAAACCCGGCATCTGAGAGGTGACCTGATTGAGGTTTACAAGGCTCTGAGAGAGATTAGTAAAATGAATGAAGGCAGAATTCTCACTGTTATTAAATTCCAGAACTAGGGGCCATAGGTTTAGCTTAGATTGTAGGAAGTTTTCTTTTATACTAACTGTAAAAAAAAATATTATAAGGTGAACTGCATCATTCAACATTTTCCATTTTACACGCTTCTGCATAAACTGCTAATATATTTTTTAAAATTGTATATCAAACCCTGAAGAGGTGAATCTTTATACAATAAAATCTAAGACACAGGCAGAGCAACTGTTTCGAAACTTACTGGCTTCTCATCAGCTAGCGGATGATCTATTAATGAATATATGTAGAATCGTGAATAATGTTTTATCTGAGTGGGGTAGCCAAGGTAAAACTTCCGTCATGAGTATCTTTAACCCTTAGAAATTCTGCGTTTGCTCCATAGTACGATACTTTAAGGGGATACTTCAAAGCAATAGTTGAAATCAAACACTTCTTGCGCATCTGGGTTCGATTTTTTCGATCAAGGGGACCCATGAAGATCGCTGACTACTATTTCATCTTAGATTTTTAAATGTAAGAGGTGTGATTAAAGTTAGGGGCTGAATATTTGAGAAATGATGAACCTTACCGACTACTAGGATGGATTGCCTACGAAGCAGTCCCCTTGACACTGCATATACCGATTCCAACGCTTGTGCAACTTCTGAAAGCACGCCTCATCTTCTTTTGGAGTTGCTGCGTCAGTTTCTGAATAATTTTTTCAGTTGTAAATTTGTGATCTCTGAAGGGCGCTTAAAGCTTGGGGAAAAATCACAGGGAGTGATTGGCATTTGAATGGAAAGTTCCAAGTGTGCAGAGGCGATTCCAGATGATGGAATAGGCACGTGGATTCTAACACAAGAACTCGCTGCTTTCTGTGATCATCTGTGAAGATGCAAATCAAAAATTTGGTTGATACGCATCGCTTTCCCAAAGGTTGAAATTGATTGATATGTCCCATAAGATTCCAATAGCCGATAATTAAAAATCACTCCTGATCGGACCACGAATACAAGCGATTGAATCGTTGGCCAATGAAGTCGAAGGACCGCCACAGTTACCGTCATCTTTGACGGACAATTGGTCCTTGTTAAACTCTGCAATCCATTGATGTCTTCCAACGACATATAGAATCTTCTCCCAATGTTATTGTTAACGTTTCGTGGGAATCCGTTGCACGTTTTCCTAATTTAATGCAAGTTTGCTCCTCCGTAAAATTACTTTCATTTTAAAATGCAAAAACCATGCACCCTCATGTTTGACTATTCTGCTACAGGGGTGCAGGTTATTTGACTAGGATTCAGCCTTCAGTGGGAGCATAAAGATCCCCAAGACCGAGTTCGATAAGCATGAATTTTATTTGATTTCAACTGCTTTGCAATATCCCCATGCAATTTTACAGCATCCAGTTAGATTTGTAAGAGCCACACGTGATGGGAGTTTTGGGTTGGCTTGAAGTTTCATGAAGCTAGTGATTATCCAGGAAAGAGTGAGTATGCATCTAGAGACTATTTGATGCATACAGGGCTTCAGAAGACGGTAGAGGTGTCTTATTTAAGATGATTCTGAGCAGGTTATATCATAAATTACCTTTATTATTCTAATATAATGTTAAGTGTAACAAAAGAGATGGAGTGCCCTGTTCTGCAATCAGAACAGGGTGTATGGTGGATCTCCCTTGAATGAGTGATTGTCATCCAAAGGATATCCATGACTTTAATAGAGATTAAGTGATGGACACGAAGCAAAAGCACTTTAGCATCTTTGGATGATTCTTCTTCTGGATAGGGCTCTTGAAATGTGATTTCCAAATTGTTAATGTCATATCGGTCTTAAGATGGTGATGGAAGATGTGTGGTCGATTTTCTGTTTGCTGGAGGAGAAACCCGAGTTTCCGGGAGAAAAAAACATGCTTCCCTCGCCCGAAACCGACTAACTCAGCCACGTTGTGAAAAAGGCCCATAAAAATCCTTCTCGGCATCGATGGGACTCGAACCCAAGGTCTTTTCCATCCGGTGTGGGAGAGGACTGCAGGTCATACCACGGTACTACCTTTGTTATTCTAATGCTGGCTAAGTAAAACCAAAGGTAAAGGAGTAATGGCTTTGAAGAAGCACATGCTCCTTACTCTTATTTAACAAACATCAAGAGAAAAAAATAACAATATGAAGTTCATTAGAATATTATAAAATATCGTAATGATACTCTAGGAGAATAGTAAATCAAACAAGGTTCGCATCCCACAAGAAAAACAAATTGTCCAAGTTTGATATTTAAGTTGGACCAAACTCAATCACTTTTTCATAAATTATCCAACCCATCAAAATATATTGATTGGATATTGCAAAAGTATCCAATCCATCTTGATCGGAAATACTATTGGATATTTCCACAGATGCAAGTCAAGCTTCAGCCTTCAATGGGAGCCCAATTTTTATTTTATTCTTTTTCAGAGGTGACGCCAAGGGTCAGACTGCAACATATTGACCAATCTAACACATAAAGCGATGGATTATTAATGTAGCAACCTAACCATTATAAAATATTGAACTAGTCCCTTGTCAGTTACTGAATGCTTTAAAATTCTGTTCGGGAAGGGCCGGAGGTGGGGGATAAAGAGAGAGAGAATCAACAGAAATTTCGATTACTGTACAAAATCAATAGCACAGCTACGACCACCACTACGAGAAAGACTGGAGCAGTCGCACTACGATGGTAAAGGCCACACACAGGTTTGTATTAATCCGAATGCATCATGCAGAAAGAATAGGAAGATAATTAAACCAGCTTGTCTTACAAACAGTGGTTTGTGGCCCGCATTTTTCTTCCTTCTGATGGCTTAAGAAGAAAGAATTTTAAAACATATTTGCGCATGATTTAGAAGAATTATTAACCAAAACATTCCAGCAATGTCTCGCAAGGCCAACGAATTCTTTGCATAAACGTGCCTGTTTTTGAAAATGGATGCTGCGAATTGGACAAACAAGACAGTGGACTTAGCAGTTTACTAAATCACTTGAATAATCATGGAAGTGATTAGTCACGTCGATGGGGGGGGGGGGGATCTTTGAGGGTAGCTGTAATAATTTTATCTCGCCTTAATCTTTAAAGCTCCTTAACCCAACTTCAAAAACCTCTGACATTTATTTCAAAAATACTAATTTTTTTGCGCATATATCAAATGCGCTACCAACAACAACCAATCCTTGTCCACCCATATTTAACAAAGCCCTTTTTGGTATGGGCTTTTCGTTATCTTCCAGACAGCAATGACGCTGGGGTTTCTTTATAAAACCGCGAGATCCTTTGACATTAAATTTGTCTTCGGGCGATCTGTGGCTGTAGTAAATCCCAAACACGATGACACACAAACCTTGCATACAAACAGGTTCTGTGGTAGAAATTATGGCTGCGTGCATATATCATGGTATTATTTATGGTCTTCTTTATTCATTATTTCTTTTTTTGTTGTAATCCCCAGGTCACATGTCTGGTAAGTACGTCCCTTAAATATAAAGAGGTACCGTTTTATCCTAGCGTTTTCAATAACTTATTTAAGGAACACATGATCCATTTTAAATCATCCGATGCTATTAATAAGCAAATATCCTTTTGAATATTTCTAATTACCCTTTACTCAAGGGTACCATACATCAAGATGGCTGACATAAGCCAAGAACAATACGCGTTTTGAAATTTTGCTACCTTTTTAAAAGAAAATAATGGTCATTTAGACGCTTTCTCCATATTTTAGGAATTCATAGAGGATATTTGCTTCAATAGATTTACAGCGCGATGGTTTAAATAATTTAAAGATGGACGAGGAGGTATGAGTCCAATTTCCCCTTAAAGCAGAATTTAAACCTCAGCTATCCAGGAAGGTAACTTATTTTAGTGGTCAGCAACACGCTGGCCAACGTTCCTGATCTCTAATTTTCTGAAATAGTGATGACAGGGCATTGCATTCCACCTTCCAGTTTGAGAAACCTTGCTCTACACAAAGCTTCAAATTCTCGAATATCCACTCCCAATTCCTTAAATGATGGTCTCCAGGTAGTTCTTCAATGGGGCAAAGATAACTTCGTTAATTTCAATCCTTCTAAAACTCATACAGGACTCGCCTACTCCTATGCTTATCTTCGATGGATGGCACTCAAATTTCTAGACAAGACCACATATCTCTATTGGGATTACCCTGACTTCTAATCAGTGTTGATTCCTCTGCATCTAAAAAAATGGGTTTTACCTTTCGCTCTCAGCTTTACTTTTCTACTAACCAGTTACTCTGTACAAATATCAAATCCACCCTACCATGGAATACTGTTCCCACTTGGGAGGCGGTACCCCCATAACTTCTCTCAGGCTTCTAGACTTTGTTTCTGCTGCATGCCTTTTCTATAGATACTTCCATGATCACCGTTCTTCTGAATTGGCTTCTATAATTCCTGTTCTCTTCCAAACCAGTCCGAACATGCTGTAACCAGCAGCATCCATTAACTATCCAACTTCCAATTACAATCTACAGAAATTCAAGTCTAATGTCAACAAATATCATCTGTATTCTCAACCCATGCATGGTCCTAAGTTGAATCCAATATCTTTAATGTTTGTGGGTTTCATAAAAAAAAGGTTATATCTATGGCCCCCTGGTTTTTGTGTTCCATTTGTAAAAATTCCACCATCGTTCAGTTCTCCGCCCCTTTTAGTGTTTTGTACTTCAACCTGAATATAATATTCCAGTATGGGGTTTCACCATTGACAGAAACATAACATCCTTCTTCCTAGATGGAAAGGTACGCTAAAATCACTGATAGGACACCGTGGCCATCTTCTTAGACTGCATGCTAACCCTCATGTCTGACTGTACCAAAACGCATTTCATTCTTTTCGTTCAACAGATAAGAATTAGACGTCAAAACACCTGAAGAAGAATTTGAGAAAACTCGACACGTAGTAGGCTTACTGTGAAATTTGTTTATGACATTTTTGGTTGGGATGAAAGACTCTACTTCCGTCTTAACATATTTTCGTTAGCAAGAAAATATGTTAAGAAGGTGGAACTGTAATATTTCTTCTCAAATTGAGTTTTGAGCCTCAGATGGGGAAAAATTAGACAAGGTATAGTTAAAATAATATTACACAATCAAATCCGTAGTATACATTGGTTGATCATTGCGCAATAGCAGATTACAAAATTGTGAACAACTGAAAGGGAATACGAGGAAGGTAGGCAGGAAAAACTTGGAAATAAGAGAATGCGTGTCCTTTTCCTATTCTAGCTATACCAGGATTTATAATAGAAAAGAAACAGTTTTGTAATCTGCTCAATCTGTTTAAAAAAGATAAAAAAAAAAAAAAAAGAGGCTCATCTCTCACAGGACCGGCTAAAGAGACTTTAGATAAAGGCACAATCTCATTCTAAAAGAAAGCTTCCTGAACGTGAGGAAAGTTTCTATGAAGATTGTGCCACCATTTTCAATTTTCTAATCTTTAGACGATCATGACAACGGACCTGCTTGCAGTCTATGAGATGGTTTGGGACCAAAATTGGTGCTACACAGCTCAACCATCAACTTTATTCTTCAGTTTTATTTCCAAATGACTTTGCTATATTTAAAAATCGAATCCATCCTCATAGGACGATTTTCCACCACCATCCAGAATATTCAAAAGAATACTACAGAGGCCTTGAGGGCTATTTCCAAAGATGGATTCCCAAAATGTATTAAGCAATGGGAGGATCGTTGGAAATAAGTGAAAAATGATCTCGAAACTTATTTTGTGGCTAATTTGAAGCTAATAATAGTAGCTTCATTTTACATTTCTCAGAATCCAATTACTTGAGAAGCCAAGTTTCAGTGTGCCTACCCAATTCTTCCTCGAATTTTGCCAAAATCTCCCCCTCAACCATCCTTGAGGAAAAGTTATTCCAACGTTGACAACTGACTACCGAAGATAAATCTCAAATTCTAGTCTTCTGTTGCTTCCTAAGATTTTGAATTTGTGTATTCTTGTTCTTGGATCTTTAACCAGTGAGAATATTGCTCCTCAATCGTTGTAATCCCCTCGGGACCTTAAATAATCAAATCCTCCTCAAAGTGTTTATTTGCAGCTCACATTTTTTAAGCTTTACTTCATAGGGATAATACTTATAGCTCATCAATCTTTCTTTAGATGCTGCCACCTGACCTGGGTACAATATTCCAAGTGTTGATCCATCAACGTCTTACAGAGAAGGATAAATATCTCCTATCTGCAAGACAAGGTTGTTTCTTGTTTTCCACGTGCAGTACTTTGTATCTGGTAGCAGCCATCTTCCATATATACTTCCAGTTGGTCCGAATCTTTTTGAAGCAGGACAACCCGGGTCTGATTGTAACCAATCTTTAAGCCATCAGCAAACTTTGATATTTCCTCAGCGTTATTTAGGAAGATTAGTAACCAAGGGTTCAAGTACTGATCTCCAAGGGCCTCCGCTTGCTACTCCCCAGCCCACTTTAAAGAACAATGACCGTCCCCTGTCCTTCAACCAGCTCCTAATCCACTGATGAATCTTTCTGTTGTCCCAATCTGCTCTAATGTATACAATAACCTCTCACAAAGGGCCCTACCAAACTGCAGATATAATGGAGTCAAAGTTGTAGACTTGGACTTAATTTTGTTACACAGTAATTGTGTACAGCACTTAAAAAAAATTAGGGGACACATTGATGGACAGTAAATTGACTGCAATGTGGGTGGCCGGTTACTGTAGATGGAGAGATTATTCTAACAGAAAGCGAACTGCTTTTAAGTCACAGAGAGTTGGTTCACACTGGCACGGATTAGCATGCTGAGGAGCATTAACCATCATGAATAAATTCAAAAGCAGCCTCAAAATCTTCTCCTAAGACGCTCTTCCGACCAGAATTCGATTTACTGTCATTACACGTAGGGGAGCATTGCAGTTAACTTCTCCAGATACCAGCTATCTCTGCTGAACAGGCCTAGTTCCAAAAGTGTGGAGAAAACGGATATATTTATATCAGTTACCCGATAAGACCCACCATCCAACCTTCTCTTTCGTCCTCATATCAAATTCCATTTCCTAGATTGTTTACCAATTCATTAGGGGCATTGATTAGTTATATTTTCGCATTAATAGCACCAGAGAAGTCCATTAATTCTGTATACACCCTCGAAAGTTTAATTTTAGGAAGTTTGAAAGTAATAATAATGACATTTTACTTAGGGAAATTAATATCGAATTAAAGGGATACCACAAAGAGACAGGACATCAATGATTAACAAAGTATATAACCGCAGGGGGTTGCCAGATTACTAGAAACACCGACCAAAATGGTGTTAGTGGCAAGAAGAGGATCTTTCTCATATGTATCGACTTGACCAATCATCTTCCTAAATTCCACGATGGGTACTGTTGCAAAGAGAAACCACTATCTCATAAACACCACTATTGATTGCAGAAGAAGTACGGGCATCTGTACATGAATTGTTGATCATAAGAAAGTTCTGATTTACAACATGGTATTCGCGTTCTCACCCGTTGGAAGTTTGGAGGCTGAAAAATTACAAACCTCCAGAGAAAGATGATCAGGTTGGTGATGGTGGGAGAGGGTCTTAATCGATATTCATACGAAGATCTGTTTAGAAGGGGCAGACTAAGGTGTAAAATTAACTTGGGTGTATATTCTCACTGGTAGGAGAGCAGATAACAGAAGGGCTGGTTCTTATGAAGTTCATCATTTCTAATACCCCCAACCATCTTTAAAATGCCCATCTTTTATCATTTTATGTCTGTGTGTGTTCGGAGGCCGAATTTCACGGGATGAAAAACCATATCCTTCCACCCAAGATCAGTAACTTGAAGGCTTTAAAAATTCCTCCTGTCTACGATGAGACTCGAATCCAAACCTCTCTGGGCGAGTGGTAGACTGTAATGTATCGCGCTAAAGCAGCCACGGAAGGCCATCAATTCAAAAGTGATTGTTTTCTCCTTGAAGAAAATCACAAGTCCCTTTAATAACGATGGCTAACATTTCTTCGAGCCTGTCTCAATAGCTCCCATTACTAAGTTTAAAACGTCTGCCTTACGACGGAGACTCCAAGAAATTATAGAACAAAAGGTGCGATAATCCCTCGGCATCCACACCGAAACTTGACACCAAAAGGATGAGGACGCAAAGCCTCAATGAAACGGCAACATCCATACACACAACTGACGGTAGCCATGACGACAGTGGCATCTACAAAAGAGTAACTCACCTGCACACCAAGCGATGTCGGGGGTTCAAAGCGATAAAGGTCTCGGAGGATGTCGAACTGCAGCCGAGAGAACATCATCTTGAAGGGGTTTCTCGTGGAGTAAAAGTCCAGATCAAAGTCTAGAGCAAAGGGAAGGTCAGAAGGGATGATTACAAGATTATGCCTCTTTTTGCTATCGCCTTCATCTTGTCCCTTGCTCTCCTTGGACGGAACTGGGAATTCTAATACCGGAGGGTAAGGGGCGGTCGACAATTCACCACTCGAGAGTGCCAAAGGGTCACGGGGGCTTTCTTTGGGTTGACCTCTCGAATGGGAGGACGTCTGCGGTTGGAGTGGGTCGAACGGAACCGCAAATGCCTCGTCTTCCTTCGGGCAACCAGTTGACTCTTGACCTCTGCTACTGGTTAGTGTCGGACGGGTCGTTTCGCCGTCTCCGCCTACCACCGAGGTTTGTCCTGTCGATTGGTCACCCCCACCTGCGGCAATCGATGAGCCAGCTCTACTCGATTCTCCTCCGCCGTGTGGATCGCACAATTCCGGGCTGGCGTCGCTGCAATAGGAGCGCCGTTCGTCGGGCGCACGGTCTCCGGAGAGTGGCGGCGCTGTGACCTGTGTGGACGCTGAGATGTTCGGCTGGTCAGCGAGGTGGTGCTTGGCGGTTGTTCCGACAAAGGATTGGCCGTAGTTCAACGTTCGGACGGTGAGGGTGACTTGTCTGGTGTCGGTGAGGTCATCCGCAGGTGAGTAGAGAAGTTCGCTCAAGAAGTACGGCTCGGAGGAGGACAGCCTGCGGAAGAGGTCAGACGTGGATGTAAGTATACGTTTCAATAATTGTACATCACACAATAATCAATGCATACAATTCACAATAATTGATATCCAGATAGAAATTATTGTTTATTTAACTTTTATGATTAGTGGGGATGTTCCGGGTCTGTTGATACATCAAGAAGGGGGGTTGAGGGTCAATCGAATTCGATCTATTATACCAGGGGCACATTAAAGGGATTAGCTGCCTTCTGACGAAAGCAGCCCAACTTTTCGAAACCTTCTTGGATAACAAGTTTTGGATTCTTGAGAAGATAATGGAGGCGGGTTACAAGGACTCTTTCCATTCCCCCTGGTTTTAATTATTCGTGTTCGATCACAGGTCTCAATCGAAAAAAGTATTGGTGACATCATTCCACTCTCTGGACCTATTTACCCAAATTAGGCAAATAAACAGAGGGCTCTTTGATCGCAGTCAGAACACTCATATATTGGATCCATCCTAAATCAAATTATCCATAAACTGATATGATATTAAATGGCAATTCTATTTGAGAAATCATATTACTATGATTAGAAATTACTCCAAGCAGTAAGGCGTCTACCAGTCAATTTTTAATGTAACGCATTAATTATCCATAAATGGAAACCAAAAAATGGGACAAATCGGGACATTTATTACAATGACTCACTGTCCGTGTATCAGGAACATAGGATTGGGACAGAGATAATGAAATCAGGTTGAATACAAATAAAAGAGCTTGGGGATTCTCACTGGATTAGATTGGCTACGAATAGATACATTATTATTAAACCGCAATTTATATAAAATCCCAATTAGGGAACCATGAGTTTCAAAATGAAAGCATCTTGAACCATCTTCTAAGACACTATAGGTTTCGTCCTTACCTAATTTGGAGAGTTCTGGGTTTGAATCCGCTCCCCGGGTTGCTATTCTGGGTTTTTCATCTCGGACAACAAGCACAGGTGCCTAAGATGCTGAATCAATTTTGGAACAGACATTGCTGAATCTTGTAAAGTGGGTTAGAAACAATTTACCAACTTTGAGAGTTTTAAAATGGAAGTATTAATTGCAAAAGTTGCAAGTTCCAAGAAGGCTCAACGCAAACTTAATAATATTTCATATCTCATTGCACAATTGGTAGAATTGCTTTTGTCAGAGTGTGGCTGAGTTAGATGGTCTCAGACGAGGGTAGCGTGGTTTTTTTTCAACCAGAAACTCGGGTTTTTCATCCATCAATCGACCACAGAACACATTCAATTTATAAACGTTGAGTTAAATTAAATCCGTATTCATCCAGTGAAATACATATTATTATTATCTTTAAAAATATTCAACAGTGTCATGGAAGGTTCATGTATACGCAAAGAATCCTCTGGTAAACAAGTCAATTATGAAGATGACATTGCAGTTAACACAATACAAGTCTTCACTTCATAAAACAGTTGAAGGTTTCGTCTATTTTCATTCAGGTCACATCCACTTTATTACCGGTTGCTTTCTGCGCATTCAACATTTTTACTGTTTCAGTCACATCCTAGAACTTGAAATACCTGAGTTTTACAAATAGCCCTCCAATAAGCAAAGGACAATCCTTCAAAAAAGGAAAGATAAGTCTGATCAAGAAGATAATTCGGTCTAGTTGGTCATATCTTATAATGGATGCAAGGTTGAAAAATACTGCCCTAAGCAATGCACCCAGCCCACTGGTAGATAGAATAACTGTGGTCGACACCACTAGATGTATCATAGAAAACAGTGATCAATAATTTAAATTTTATTTCTTTTATTAATTTAAAATATAAAAAGTCGGTTATATCTTAAACCAAAAATGCCTCAGATACTTTGAGGAATTTCTGGCTTTTCTGCCAATATCTAACGAATCCCTTAATTAATTTCAAATACTGGGTGGACAGATGGATCGGCAATAAATCTAGCTGATAATCTTCAACTGGGAACAGATTTTAATGGTTCATCTTTATTTTTAAATTCTTGTAAACCCTCCCAATATGGCTGAGCTAGTGAGTCTCACGCGAGGGTATACTGGTTTTTTCTCCCGGAAACGGGTTTCGTCCACCGAAAATCGACCACAGGATTCATGCAATTTACAGACAGTAGACATGGAGTGATATGGCATTAGTCGCCAATGCTTCTAAAACCCAACAACAACTGGTAGCTTGAATAGATTGCTAAGTGCGAGGTACTACAGATCCCAACTTTGGTGATGGTCTCTTCTCCGATGGAACCTCACTCTCATGGCCATTCTTATATTCTTTTGGGATTACAATGTGATTTGAGGCTCTGTTCTTTTAAGATTTTTTAATAAGCCTTGAAAAATTCAGAGCAAAAAAAATATCGAAATTATGAATATTAACAACTAAACTAATTTTTCATCAAAATATCCTCCACGAGATTTCATCACTACCAAATAGGGAGACGTGGCATTCTGGAAATTAAATCATAATGGTGTCTTGAATTAACATTATTTCAAGGGATCTTCTAGGTTTTCCATAAATTTCGTGAAGATGGAGAGACTTCATGACCTGCAGTTTGAAAAAACTGGTCTGGATGATCCCATGAAAGCTCTATTTGGTTTAAGTTGGGGCGGTCACACCATAATTTGCAACGTCCCCGCACAGCTCAGAGATGTGCTTCGGGTCACTGTCTCGTAATATAAAATTTCTTCCACCTAGTCGAAGTCCAGAGGATATTGCACTATGTTCAAGAATATTTTTATAGCCTTCTTTTCTTAAAATTCCTTCAATTCTTACGTCATCCACACCAAAAAAAAAAAAAAAAGAAGCAACTCCAGATCATGATGGAACCACCACCGTGTTTGACTGTGGGCATTAAACAAAGTGGCTCCATTTGTTCTTCAGTTGATCGTCTCACAAACTCTACGCTTAGATCCAAAAAAATTCCAAATTTGAATTCAATTCGTCCAAAGTACATTTTTCCGCTCTTCAGTTGTCCAATGATAATGGCGCTTAGCCCAAGGCTAACCGTTTCTGTGGATTGTCCGGTTTTAATAATGGGTTTCGGACCGCTACATGATCATTAAGTCCTTGTTGTTTAAGAATTTTTACAGTGGATGTAGACGCTGGAATTTCTCTGTTCCTGTTGGATTCGGCTCGGATTCCAGTCACAGTTAAGTCGTCGATTGCGTTTAGAAATCACACCAAACAACAACTCTTTCGGAATGAAGGGTGTTCGATTTTATAAGTTACACTCTTACTCATCAATTTATATTACAGAAAAACCCTCTAGAATCATCTACAACTTTTAGTAATCTTCTACCACATTCAGTAGTCTTCTACACCTTTCAGGGATAGAAGACTACTGAATGTGGTAGGTCCGAAGAAGGTCAAGGTTTCTTCTGGGCTCGCAAGGTAATTTCACTAAGTTTCCTTGCTTTTTCTGCCTCATTTCTCTTCTACAGAAGAAGAGAATGTGCTGCCAAAATTGAAGCAAGGTAGAAGCAAAGCTTCTTCCAAGAAACAAGCCTTGCTTCCACCACTTCGCATCAAGATGGGACTGATCAAGCAGTTTGTTAAAGCGCTGGCTCCTCAGTATCTGGTCCTGCTCGCGCTTGACCATGTATCGAGAAAAGTGGGATGAAGTTATAATGGACATTCTTGTTTTTGGTGCATTCGGGATGATTGGACTGATCCTAATGGACGATACCATCCATTAGTTTATTTTGTTAACCGAAATTGAAACTTATAGTATTTGTCATCTCAGATATCGTTGATCACTGGGTCATCAGGTCTTCACTATATGATGCCTACTCACCCACCGACGAGACTCCAACCAGGGTCGAAAGATAACTCGTGGTGAAGGTTTTTCCAAATACGAGATATAAATGGGATATCATCCATAACTTGATTTACACTGTAGATCAATTTTGTCTACATAGTGGACATAGTATTATTGTTATGCGGTTCCCACAAATCCGCGTTAAGTATTCTGCACAACATTGCAAAGCCAGCCGATATTGGTAGTGTGTTGTTTGACTGGCCTCTTCGTTACTGGGAAGCTCGATCACCAGGAGCTTGCCAGACACTCTTCCACAGAGAAGAGTGTAAGGCATCTTCCCTAGGCGAAAAGGAACAAGAAGAGTGCTAGGTGCAGTTGGGGGAGTCCTGAAGGAGGACTGTGGTAGGGAGACAGGATCAGGTAAAGTTCAATTTAAAGAGTTAGGACTCTTAGTTGGGTACGGTAGACAGAATGGCAATTATTCGAAGATTACGTTCTTTCAAATCCCTTTGATTCTTCACGAAACAATACTCCATCTCGCACTGCACGTTTACTAGAAGGCGGTGTTCATTGGAAAAAAAAAGGATTATGTAGTTTGAAGGAATGAATGAAACTTTAACCCACAATTCTTTTCAACTGATTTTTAACCCATTCTTTCTAAGAGATGCAGAAAAAAAGTCCTCTTCCATGCATCCTATCATAACACCAACCTTTTTCTTTTCTGTCTTGACTACATAAGTGTAGAAAGATTGCTGAATGACTCTACTCTTTGCTGTTGACTCTCTGCCAGAAAATGTCGCTGGAGTACCAATTTCGTTTAGGATATTTCGCAACTCTCACAGACAAATCCGATTCGTCACACCACTTGAAAAAGAAAGAAAGAAAGAAAGGTAAAGATTTTAAACGAAGGACAGGAAACTGGACAACACCGCGCTCAAAGTGGAGGCATTATGGTGCACGCCAGCCATTCGACAGAGCCAAGTAGCAGTACTCAATCATTATGGCCTTGTAAAGTATCCACCATCTGCTTTGCTCCACCTGCGATGACGTAGGGGTAGGCTAGTCACAACGAGGAAAGTATTAAAACAGACCACAGCATCCTTCACCGGATTCTATTAGCGTGAAAGTTGCGCGGCAATCAGACAACCCCACACCCCTTATGATGAAAATGACACTCCTCCGGATGAACAAGTCGCTGCAAGGCACATAAGTGACATTTCTTTCGTGTTAAGGGCATCTTGATAATTTCTTTTCTCTTGCAGGTCCTTCTTACAAGGTTACAAATACAAACCGCACTGTGGTGGTGGTGGTATTACCGCATACATTTTCTTTGAGGACCAGCTGTGGTTGAAAGAGGAGGAATTTTTCTTGGTTTTCTTGATTCGGAATCGAACCAGGTGATGTTTATATGGGACATGAACGCTAATGAGGTGCGCACAAGCAAGGTCAAGACGAAGATATTAGTTGCCTGTTGATCGGGTTTCTTTCTTTCTTTCTTTTTTTTCTTTTTGGTAATGGTTATGGCAAAAGGAAAAATGTAATTCGTGCAGCTGTAATAAAATGTACTTGGGAAATGTTCCTCGGAAAGACAGATAGATTGAGGAAAGTAAGATAGAAAATGGATTGTAAATACGTCTGTCTAAGGACTTTCTAGAAAACGTGAAAATTTTAAAAGAAATTATTAATGGTGTGAATAAAAGAACTTGGAGATAGAGAAAGAGGATTGTAATTATGATAGAAGGATAATGCAACACGAACTGATCCTATTCATCAAAAGATGAATAAGATCGTGTCTGCAGTGAGCTTATCATCAGGATTATAATCCTGCATATCATTAAATACCAATTGCACGATTGTGGTATGAAGGATCGTGGTCTGAAGAATCATAATCCTGAATATCGTTAAATATTAACTGCAGGATCGTGGCCTGAAGGATCACAATCCTGCATATTTTGAGGGGGGGGGGGTTATTGGATAAAATAATAAAGAAGCAGAATTGAAAGAACGCGTATACGAACGTGATCCTGTTCATCAAAAAGCTGAACAAGATCATGTCTGCAACATCAGGATTATATTCCTGCATATCGTTAAATATTGATTGCAGGATCGTGTCGCGAAGGATAATAATCCTGCATGTAGTAAATTAACTACAGGATTGTAGCTTTAAGGATCGCAATCTTGAATATCCTACTATTAACTGCAGGAGTGGTTTTAAGGATCACAATCCTTCATAGCGTAATATTAACTGCAAGACTGAGCTGTAGGTCCGGGATGGGATGTCATCTGGACCTGCAGACTTCCTTTTTATAGCCAAGAGATATTCTGAGATGGGGGTTGGAAAATAAAGAAAAATGAAACTTAAAGATAATGCATGCGCGAAGGTGATCCTGTTCAACAAAAGATGTACAAGATCGCGTCTGCAACGAGTTTATCATCAGGATTATATTCCTGCATATCGTTCAATACTAATTGCACAATTGTGGCCTGAAGGATTATAATCCTGCATGTTGTAATATTAACTACGGGATTGTGGTTTTAAGGACCACAATCCTGAATATCCTACTGTTAACTACAGGAGTGATCTGTAGGTCCAGGATGGGACATCATCTGGACCTGCAGACTTCCTTTTTATAGCCAAGAGATATTCTGAGATGGGGAGAATTGGAAAATAAAGAAAAATGAAACTTAAAGATAATGCATGCGCGAAGGTGATCCTGTTCATCAAAAGATGTACAAGATCGCATCTGCAACGAGCTTATCAGGATTATGGTCTGAAGGATTATATTCCTGTATATCGTTGAATACTAATTGCAGGATTGTGGTCTGAAGGATTATAATCCTGCATATCGTAATATTAACTCCAGGACTGTGGGTTTCAGGATCACAATCCTGCATATCGTAATATTAACTGAATGACTGTGGTATGTAGGTCCAGGAACGGACACCATCTGGACCTGCAGATCTCATTTTTATAGTCAAGAAATATTTTGAGACGAGGGATTGGAAAATAATAAATCAAAAACGCAAAAAATGTCTAAGGACTTTCTAGAAGTTGCAAATTTAAAAAAAAAAAATTAAAATTAATAAGAGTGGAATTAAAGAGGATCAGAGATGACTGCAGGTGATTACAGAGGATTAGGAGCCCTATCTGGATATAATGGTTCTTCTGTAATCCTTTTAATTTTTTTGATCATCCAGATCTCAATTTTTGTAGTCGAAAAAATATTCCGAGATGGGATTAGCGCGCCTCTGAAGATTGTCTAGATCTCGATATCCTTTTAGTTGTCCTTAACTCGATATCCTTAACCTTCTAGAAGTTGCAAATTAAAACAAACATTTAAATTAATAACAGAGTGCAATTAAAGAGGATCAAAAATAACTGAAGGTGATTATAAAGGATTAAAAGGATCATAGGAGCACCATCTAGATTGGCAGATCTCAATTTTTGTGGTCAAGAAATATTCTGAGACGTGGGTGGGCCAGCAATAGTCCTTGTGCACCTCTGAGGACTGTCAAGAACTCGATATCCTTTTAGTTGAACTTATTGATGGTAAAGGTCCCATGGGAGGGGTCCTTAATTCGTGGAGTGGATGCGGCGTATCAAATGCGACACAAATGAGTTAAGAACTGCACTATCGCACTTCTAATTTTCGAAATGTCCATCACGTGACAGTGATGCTCTTGATGAAGTTGTTATTTCCGAGAGCACAAACCACCAATCCAATCTCTCAAGATGTTCCAACCGCATCACTTAGTAATGTCTGAAAAACAGCGTCTCTGATAACTCGATCATTTAATGAAAAGTGACACCGTCCTCCGGATTTTTACAACGCTGCCGAAGGAATGTCAGACGACATTACTTAAAAGGATATGGCGGGAGGAAGACATTTGGAAATTCAAGACTGTCTACAGATTCAGGAAAAAAGAAAAAGGAATGGTGAAGTGTCGTGTAGATGCATTAGCAACTGGGAATGCTAATACGCGATTTTTGGAAACCCTTTCTGTCAACTTGTTACCGCCTGCTCCAAAAGAAAAAAAAAAGTTCTGCACGTGCACCTGGTTACCTTGTAAGGGCACCCCTTGCCTCCGTGACCCACCTCGTCTACAGGGGGGATGGGGGGGAGACGTGGAACGGTGTCAAAAGGCAGGTATGACCTGAAAACCAAATGCAAGCGAAGTGCTACCACCCCTCTGAGAACGGGCGTTGCTAGGTCAGGGGAGGCTTAACAGTACCACGGAGTTCGCGTGCCACCGTCAAACTGTCGGCACCGCCGCAAATAGGCGGAGGGCAACTCAACATCTGGTTACGGACGTTTGCGTTTTTTCGGCTGTCGGAGGGCAGAATGAGAACAGACGCCGGTGGAGCTCAAAATGTGCGCGAATATTAAACGAAAATATCAATCGAAGTTCGATCTCGTTCGTAATTTGACCTCGAAAACGACAGTTTATCTCGCCCGTGAGGCTGATGCATTTCAAGGGGTTCTCTAAAATGGAGATTTATGCGGTGTGAAAGGAAAAATGCCTTTTTTATGCTTATTCTTTATTTAGAGAAACCTTTCACCTCCGATTGGGACCAACTAACTCTGTACTTTTTGAAAAGGATTCAAACCTCCTCGCGTTTTTTGACCGTATTCGAACCCGGACTGGAATTATCTAAACCTAGACTTCGGTTCATTTATTTCGTTTGCTTTCTTATCGATATTCACAAAAGAGGGGGTTTGTTTAGCGCACGCACACGTCTGGAGTGGTAGAAAAAGGGTGTTTGTATAGGGCAAACATACGTCTCGATATGCTAGGATAATGGTGTTTGTGTGGTGTACACATATGTTTGGAGTGCTAGAAAAAGGTGGTTTGTGTGGCACACACACACATACGTCGAGATGTGCAAGAATAAGGGTGTTTGTTTGGCGCACACATACGTCTGGATATGATAGAAAAGGGGTGTTTGTATAGTGCACACATATGTGCACTATACAAAACACCCTTTTTCTAGCATATGTCTCGAGTCCTAGAAAAGGGGTGTTTGTGTGGTGTACACGTCTCGAGGGCTAGAATGGTATTTGTGTGTGGTGTACACATGTCTCGAGGGCTAGAATAATGGTGTTTGTGTGGTGTACATATATTTACTTTTTACACATATGTCTGGAGTGCTAAAAAGGGCGTTTGTTTCGTGCACACATACGTCGGGATGTGCAAGATTAAGGGTGTATGTTTGGCGCACACATACGTCTGGTTATGATAGAAAAAGGTGTTTGTAAGACTAAGGGTGTTTGTGTGGTGTACACATGTCTGGAGTGCTAGAAAAAGGGTGTATGTTTGGCGCATACGTCTGGATATGAGAGAAAAAGGGTGTTTGAATAGTGCACACATATGTCTCGATATGCTAGAATAATGGTGTTTATGTGATGTACACATGTCTGGAGTCCTAGAAAAGGGGTGTTTGTTTGGCGTACACGTCTGGAGTGCTAGAATAATGGTGTTTGTGTGGCGTACACATATGTCTGGAGTGCTAGATTAATGGTGTTTGTGTGGTGTACACATATGTCTGGAGTGCTAGATTAATGGCGTACACATATATCTGGAGTGCTAGATTAATGGTGTTTGTGTGGTGTCACATATGTCTGGAGTCCTAGAAAAGGGGTGTTTGTTTGGCGCACACATACGTCGGAATGTGAAAAAGGATTTGTCACGTCTGGAGTGCTAGAATAATGGTATTTGTGTGGTGTACACGTCTCGAGTGGAAGAATAATGGTGTTTTGTGTGGCATACACATACGTCTGAAGTGCTAAAATAAGGTTATTTGTGTGGTGTACTCATACTTCTGCTTATGACTATTCTGTTTGTTTATTAATTTTAATGCTGGTTTGAGTCGACAGGTAACAAAATCCAAAAATTGCATATTTCTTCTAGCTCACCCAGTTATATGAATCCAGATGGCGTTTTGCCAACCCCCCTGGAAAAGCACACGTACCCGACTAAAAAGTAGATAGCACTTTTTGATGGCAGGTGGGATTATTGTCGGGATGGATTCTAATCGTGCCCGCTAGCAACGGGGGTCAACGAGATGGGACATCACGACTGTCGGTGAGAGAAGGTTGTTATTACATATGAAAATGTCTTTGTGTTGAAGCGTCTGCCCTGAGGACATAACAGCGGGTAACAGAGGACTTTTCTTTGACAAAGTTAAATGTTAGCGTTTCTAGAGGGAGCACAGATCGGAATGTTCTTTCGGAAATTTGCTTAAATGTTATCTCTTTCATAATGTCTTTAAAATTTATTTGGGCTCAAGAATCATTCAAGCCTCCAGGGTCTATTGTTCTACTACAAAGGGACTAGAACATAAGACATGGAGGATTGACTCTTTGAAATGCAAGATTTACTGTATATAGAATCCAACTTCGGATTTCCTAGTGGGTATTTTAAAAATACATTGAAATTAGAAATATAAAATTATAATTAAATATACTCGTGTGCAAAAGTTAAGGAATTTTTATCTCTTCCATGGTTTCAGATGAAATTTGTGTGAGTATATGCAATTTTTTCCATTTTCAGAAATGAGGCATAAATTGTGTGGGCCAGTTTTTATTCCTTCTAGGAGCCAGAAATTATCTAGCGGTTTTGGCAATGTGTGTGAAACTAAAAGATATAGAACCAATCTTTGACATGTAATAAGGTTTTATTCTCTGATGAGTCAATTTCAACCTGAATTGGAGATATCTTAGCGAGACCCTTCCAATATATGAAAAGAATAATAATGGCTTCGAGGGACGAACTTTGATTGCTCGATGAGTTTGATAAAATCTTAAAACCCACTGTGAGGCTCTTTCGGGATACAGTTAGTCCTCACTTTGACTTTATTGAAGATGCCATGTCCCAATAGGACTCAACCATCTAGTTAGCAGTAAGATCCTCCAGACCTTAGAGATCATGCCTAGGATACTCTGAGGAGCCGAAGTGTAATGAAATATGACCTCAATGAGATTTAATGTCTATTAATCTACTACAGCCTTGCTGGAAGCATGAGGAAGTTGATGAATATTCTTTTGTGGTCAATGTGTTTTTGGCGGCTTTCATAAATTTTGAGATGTCTATAGAAATTTTTTTATTGCAATTTAACAGGAGGTATTTTTAAAAATGCTTTTACTTCTTTAACTTTTGCACGAGGTTTATGTTGACCACATCTTGAGCTTATTTTTCAGTGTGGACACAAAATGAAAACAATTTCAACTTTATTCCATCTCTTTTTTAAACCAATTTTTATTTCAGATAATCATCCTGATGAAACTAGTGAAAGTCTTTCTATCTGCACAGATCAACCTCCACCAGATCGACCTTTCGTTTGAATTAAAGCCAGGATTCGTCTTGACATTCTGATTGATTTAAGCATGGCGCACAGGACTGCTTTGATTATATTACTACTTGTAAACTCTCAAATAAATCTTCAAATAAAAATTTGAAAGAGCAGCTTGGTTTATATTTATTACCATACACAACAGATACCAAGAAAGATAACACTATTCATAACCACAGACTTGAATCTTTCAGATAAACTTCGAAAAGAAAAATAGACCAATCCGATAGAGATGGATTACACAGCAACGAAATATTGTGAGAGATGATACCAGTAGGTTGTGGTAAATAAATATCAGGGGATGCAGTTCTCTGCATGGAGGAAAATGAATGATGAGTACTGTCCATTCTCTTGTCTAAAAACGAAAACCAAACACATCATTACTGGTACCTCCCTCAGTAACCAAGGCAAACGATGCAGCACGCGCAGAGTAACCATACCGATATATTGATCCCGCGATGTCTTATTTTAAATTAAAATCAAGCGTTTCTCTTTCTCTCCCTTTTGCGCGTGCATATGGTGGACTGTTTCTTCGATATTTCTCCAAGGAGAGCTCAAGAGGCAGTAAGTTCCATTGTACGCTCTGAAGGTATTCAGACTTAAATAAGATTTTTTAAGAATTAAGTAAGTCTGTCCTTTAGTATTTATATCGAGGAAACTTTTCAAATATGTTAGGAGAGCATGGCGGGTGTTCCCAGGTCAGATAAAGGCTCCGCATTTGGGAAGTTTAGTAACCCCAATTCGTTTAGCGTCTTTTTTATGTCAGAAACAATATGGGGGAGGAATTTTAATATTTCTTGGTCTAATTATTCTAAAGGCCTGCCCCTATTTCATTCTGCCCTTGGCAATTATCTTTCATCTGTTGCTGCGCAACTATTTTATATCTCTTTGGAATTCAGTCCACTGACATGATGGGGAGGCCAAGGCAATCTTCAGTAATCATCAGAGCTCTGTTTCTTTTTACCAGACCTTATCCGAGCTCTCGAGTTCATTTTTATCTTCGGACATTAGTTGAACTGAGTAGTTTCGTTCTTTTCTCAGGCTCAAAAACCCAGGAACCTGCCCCAAGGAAAGTTAGATACATAATTACAGACGCTTAAAAAAAATGGGCCACCTTCTGGCAGAAATTTCCTACGCGTATTTCAACCACAACAGAAGCCATGAGGATTAAATTAAAATCATATGAGATCCACATTTAACCAGCATCGCTTCTGTCTTGGTTTAAGGTCCAGTCTGTCTGTTTTTGTCTTGGTTCTTCAAGACTTTCCAATATTTCTTCCCTTTTATATTTTTAAGAGTAGCCTTGCTCTTGGAAAAATTTCTGGTATGCACTACTCGGCCCACAAAACACCATGGTTATACGAGTGCATTTTCACTTGCAATTTGCATATTGTTCGGACTGAAAATCCTATATTCTCCTCCTGAGATGAGTTAACAACAGTCCAGATCTAAAGAACTTTACGAATTCTTTCAATTTATGAAAGGTCCATGTCTTCATTTTAACTCTTCCAATATGCTGACTTCACTGGACGTTGCTAACACCAAAAATTCCCTTCCAAAAATTTTAGAGTTTATTTGTGACTGGATCCCCTCCGATTCAATTTTGATCAATGGTGATTACTCCAAGATTTCTCATTTTTCCCATCTTCATGCTCTTACAGGGTAACCAACTACAACAACTCCATCTATCTCCATATTTTCACTAAATATTTATGTTGACAGCAGTGAGAATTTATGCATATGTCTTTAAAACCTTCATCCATTTGCTTCGATGACTGGAGGAATCTCTGAAGTCTTCCTCAATAGTCTTCGCGGGTAACACAGTGGTTAGAATCACCGTCCTCCCCACACCGGGTGGCAGAGGTCCGGGTTCGAATTCAGGGCTCCTGAAGCGAGGAACTTTAATAAGCTTTTTTCAGTCCGTGGCTAAATGACCAGAGTCATTTAGACAATGCAAACTGACCAGAGAACACATCAAGTTATAAACAATACACATGGGTACATAAGTTGATTCTCAGGTGCCCTAATATAACAGTTTTACATTAGGGCACCTGAGCTGTTAAAGAAAACCCCTTGGTAACAAGGGCTGTCACTAGAGGGGTTTTACAAGGATGAATCTTCTGGAACATTCTCTTGTAACGACACAAAATTTGTTGGTATCTATAATGAGCTGTCCGGCCCTCAGGATTACTTTAAGTATTAACAGTTGACCCCCTGGAGGACTGAAGTACAATTCCGATATATTGTAGGGATTAATCTAGGACCAAGACTACCATGATGGCGAAGTATACCATTAATAACCATGGTAAGGTGGAAGATTACCATTAGAATCTGCATATCTGTATAAGGATTTGTATTTAGAAAACAGATGGGGTGGGAGTGACAAATCGTGGTTAGGACATCCTCTATTACCTATTCTCGACTTTCTTACACATACATAGTTCGAATATAAGCTAACTTCATTAATTTTGGATTAAATTGGGATGGAAAAAAACTATGTAGCTGAAAGGATTTCCGAAAATAAAACGCACAAGTTTCAAGTTTGAGAAATTGAGTTGCTGGAATCAGTGGTTCCCAATGAAGGTGGCAGTGCTCTCCAGAGTACATTTTTTAACTAGTTCTATGGAGAAAAAAAAATAAATGTTATTTATAAAAAGGCCTTAGAAGGTAATATATGGTAAAAGGGTGAAGAGGGTTCTCGTTGGGAACCACTGGGCAAAAGAATCCTTATGGGAGTTTATCTTATCCGGATTCTTCCATGGCAACTTGATCTTGTTGCATTGAATGCAACAAGATCTTTAAAGAGTTGCCATGGAAGAATCCAACACAAACATGCGTTGATGGTAACTAGATTAATTCTGCAAGACATCAGGATTTTAATATTCTCATCAATCACTTGAAGTATTTCTAATCGCTTCTCCTGGATCATAAAGATGTCGCCTAGGGGTTGATTTTGTGAATGGTAAGGCTAGATCGAATGCAGGACAGAGAAAATGTCATCTGATTTTTTGCTTCAAAAGGTGAAATATTGTAAAAGCAGAAGGCTACCTTCATCAGCTGATTCTTGATGAAACTTAGTGAACTAAGCCATACCAAGTTGGGCAAGAAATCCATATGAGATCTGTCAACAACACAGATATTAGAATAAATTAAAATATTTTAACAAAAAACACGCAATTATTTTATAAATTCCGATTTTTCGTCTGTGCTTAGGGGATCCTTCATGTGGTTGATCAATTGCTAAAGGAGTTATCCGCTGTCTTCTTAGAACTTGTTAAAGTTCAAATTTCTTTTCTATTTTCTTACGCAACCTTAGCTGAACTTGAAATTCGTCTTAAGAACTGTCCAAAAACCGGGTATACATCAAACAGGTTTCAAACAGAACAAAGGGACGGTTCTCATCTTGGAGTGGAGAAGTTGACTAAAAAAAAAAAGAAGATATACATTTTGGGCAAGGAATATCTTTTATTTACTGACGGAAGGAGGGATGTTTCCCGAAGCGGTAAGAACAGAGCACGCTTGACCATGGAAACCAGGAAAAGAATAATAAAACGAAAAGAAGAAAGGTTTCACACACAGTGACCTAATAAAAGACTTCGCGCTATCTGTTTGGATCCGGTCGCTTGTACACAAATACGTGTATGCACGCCAATTAGAAGAACCAGTTATTCCACTTCTCAGGATACTGCCAGAGAAAAGGATCACTTAAGGAATGCGAACTTTCACCTCGGCGTTCTATAACTGCGGGCTGACACGCACTTGCGGTGATAAGTAGCCACTGTGGTAAACAACACACCGGCTGGAGGAAAAAAGAAGTTGGATTTCCGGTCATGCCAAGGGGTCTTGACTCAAGTTCCCACGTGAGACAAGACTCGCGCACTTTTTCTTTCTAGTTTTTTGTAGATTCCTCTCTTACTCTAAGTAGCCCAAGCCAGTGAAGAGAGAGAGAGGATTTGATGATAGAAGATTAAACTACCATAAGTGATGACTTGTAGAGGCTTGCTATTTCCTCCCCTGTCTTCCCCCTAAGAATCTGACTGCGACTACCTTTTACAGTCATCACCTTGTTTTGATGAAGGATTCAAACATGACATTAGGTGTGAAAATCAACTGGGGTCCTCGTTTGAGAGACTTGAATCCGAAAGGTAAGATTTCATCAATTTGCCTTCTACTCTTTCAGAGATTACTAGAATCATTCAAACATGTTTGAGATTCATCTTAAAAAAGCAAACTGCAGTTTGTTTGGTTTTTTTAAAGATTTACAGGCTCTTATTTGAAATCTTGTAAATGGAATCTTTTTTCGAGAATTAAGAGAAAAATTCGCCTTTATCTCAGTAACCTGGAAATAGCTGTTCCAGTGGTAAACATTTCTTTCTTATATATACACTCAGTGATCAATTAATTTTCACTACCTGTATAATACCGTGTTGGACAACCGTTGACATTGACTCCATTACATGTTAGCAGAGGTCCGTAGGGATGCTGCCTGAAAGACTTTCCAGGTCTTCCAAAGCATCCCACAGACGTTCAATTAGAGTGAGGTCAGGTGACTTTGGAGGCCAATCTAGATGGGTGACATCTTCATCGAACCATTCGTGCACAGTGCGTGTCCGATGATACGGTGCATTATTCTTGGAAGATAAGGTTTCTGTCCAGAAAAAACTGCAACATGGCAGGGCGAATGGAATTCTAAAAACTGCCGGTAGACGTCACCAATGAAACATTGGCCCATACGCACCAGGCATTCTAGTTCGTGCCAGCAAAAAATGCACCATATTAAGCAATTATCGCCACCAGGATGGATAGTGGGCGCCATGCAAGATGGGTTCATGGACTCTTGTTGCTCGCATCACACTATGTTCGTCGGCTTTTTGCACCAGGTATTTGGACTCATCCGACCAGCACACTCGTTTCCAGTCCTCCTGTGTCCAACCATCGTGTTGTTGACACCATAACATTCGTCGTCGACGATGATCGGCGGTGAGGAGAGGGCGGCACTTGGGTTCGCTTCAGTGGAACTCCCACAATCATACCCTTTTTAAAGGGTATGATTGTGGGAGACCAATAAGAATGGGGTTTCACAATTCATTGACCACTGAGTGTAATTACAAAAATGAAAGCTTTGATGCTAACAGCAGTTTAATGCCACCTTAAAAAACAAAATGTATACTCCATCCCTTAACAAAAGATTTTTTTTTAAGATATTGGGTACTCTGGTTTTCCCAGCAAACATACCAAAGGACACACGCAATTTACAGACATTATATAAGTGGCAAAATGGCCTAAGTCGCTGATGAGCCTAAAACCCTACAACAATCCATGAGTCAATCAATCAATCTATCAACTTTTCTGGAAGTGTGTAACTTTACAACGTTCCTTTCAAGGCTTTGCTCAAAGAAACTGTCAATGTTATGGAGTGGTCTGGTCATCATGTTATTTGAATCCGAACGATCTTTTCTTAATGGTTGTATTAATGATACTGTTTAGAGAACCACACTTCAAGAGCTGAATTTCAACAACTGCGAACAGCATCAAGAAAGAAATTTGGATTGGAGTGGTGAAACATTTTCAGGGACCTTCAGTTTTACATTGGTTACTGTAACATTAGAATAACACAGACCTGGGTCAATGGTTATGAAAACGGATGTTCAGCAAGGCGATGATTGTATACATTCTGTCATTTGCCAAATTATCAGGGTATGCATCTAGGGACTGAGCACGATTGGCAACTTAACGACGACTAACTTGAATGGGGCCGAATAAAAGTTCCACATGATGTGGAAGGATGGAGATTCTAACCACGTGTTAACTGCAAGGATATTAGTAAAAGCTGTTGTACGTTGTTGGGAAGATATTACCATCGTAAGAACTTTGATCACCAAAGTCTGTTCAAAGTTTCCTTTGGTAATCCCAGAGGAAATTGAGTTCCCCTCTTATGCCATCAAGTTATGTTCTGATACAGTGTGTTATTTAATATACTTTTTTTAAAGACAAGACAGCTAAAAAGTAAACCCAACATAATAGTCGAATATTTCAAGTCCTTGATGAGTCACGATGACAACCAGAGAAAATAACAATATACCTTTGTACGATTAAGAGAAAAACCTGTCTCTCTGGAACACGCTTTGAAACAAAAAATCTTTTTTTCTTTCTTTCTTTCTTTCTTCACTCTATTAACCCGATCTATTAGGCATCCAGAACTTAACAAATACCGAATGCAGGTGGGTTACTAACAAGAGTTCAGGTTTTCGTAATTGGATAGTAAGAAAAATGATCATTTACGAATCCCCCCACCAGTTTTATTTTTTCTTTGTTTTCAAGAGTGTAGATGGAAAAAAAAACAGCTACATATGCAGACCAGAATAAAGATCCAGTTTCTGCGAACAGATTACATTTTTGTCTTTGGGAAACCGAAGATGACAACAGCAATGATAGTGCCAGTTTTTTTTGGGGGGGGGGGGTCATCAGGGAAATAAAGTAGAAATTAAGAATATGGGCGGGACAAAGAACGATAGAAAGTGAAGTTACAGCGACAGATCCGGGTTCATTTGATAATAAAAAAGTCCTTTTTTTGGGACTTACCAAGACCTCTTGCAACTTTCAGTTGAAAACGAAGACACGAAGAATTGCAACATGGATTTAAGGGTTGTTTTTTAAACTCCATCGGGTATAATTATGGGGAAGTCCCCTTAACAATGATTAATGCCACTTAAGTCAGTCGCATGCTTGTTCCACTGGAAAAATCTTACTGACAATGTAATACTGCAAAAGGAAAATCTATGGGTGTCATAAGAATTAGGAGGTCATGGATCCGAGAAACGTAACCTTCCCTTAGTAATGAGGAGCAAAACAGTCAGTACCATGGTTGTAGGAGCATAGCCACTAAGACCAAACTGTGTTCTGTGGTCAATTTTCTATTATTCGCTGGATGAAAAACCATACTACCTGAGACCGCCTAACTCGGCCACGTTGTGTACAAAGGAGCTCCATAAGTCAGTGTTACCACTCCTTCAATTATGGAGTGTTATCACTGCCATAATGTGTCTGTTAATCTGCCTCTTCTGCGGTCAGTGGGATGAAAATCCCAGTTAGTATTAGCCACAAAGCGCAAGGAAGCCAGAAAAATACAAATTAGGCGCTTCACACAGGTAACTATCCAGTTGACCTTTGATTCCACCTTCATTCCTTTTACTAATTCCTCAGCGCTTTATAAACCTCAATCAGGTCAACACTGAGGTCCTCGTTGCCAAGCTCTATAATCAATATTTCGGAGTATTTCCTCGTATGGTCGCTCCCACTCCTGCCATTAGACCAATCTGAAGAATATCCATTAATCACAACCCTTTGCCTTCTTGCAATCCATTGTAGAATCTTTCCAGTAATCCGAACATTATTCCAACTTATACATTAACTTCCCATGAGGGACTGAGTTGAATGCCTCGCTAAAATCCAAAAATAAACTATGCCGAAATCGTTCCCTAAGTCCAGCTCATGAGTAACTGTGTCAAGCTTACCACAAACACGATTTTCCATTAATAAAGCTATGTCGCGTGTCCTTCACAATGTCATTTCCATTTAAAATCCTAGAAGAGTCCTTGTAATGTTTGTATATGAAACCAGAAGGAACTGAACCTTATTGACTCAATGGGACATAATCAGATAAATAAAACTGCATACAAACAGAACAAACCATTCTTGGAAAATGCTGCTTCTTCCAAAAGACAAAATATTCATTCCTACTGTGAACTCCTACCTGGAGGTTCTCCTTTCACTGCAGGCTCCAATACAAGCAATGCGTACCACGTGAATAGTTCCCTCTAAACAGGAAATGCAAGCTGTGTTTGTTCTGGACTTCCAATCGACTTAATTGCCGTCCCTTAATGCCCTGCTAACAAACATTAAAATTATCGAAAGACAGAAGGCAAAATAAACACGTTTCTGTCGTCATAACAACACCCCAAGTGTTGTGTCTGTATATCTTACTCCGTTCGCTACTTCTGGATTTCCGCTCTCTAATTGATTGCCGGCCCCTCACCGCACCCCATCTAACCCTCCCAGCTCAGGGAAAAGGGCGTCGAACCCGATGGGAACGAACAGGCCAGGTGTTTGTATCCCAATTATGTATTCGCTTACGTCACACAGCTGCTGCATATCTCGGTGGCAACCCTTTGTTACCCCCGATCCAAGTTCTGCGGACGCACATCTGGCTCACCCCTTTCCTTGTGTCTTGTGCGCAGTTTGAATGACAAGTAAAAAAAAACTCTAACGGTTTTGCTCAGATCTTAGGGTTTTGTCCATGGTAACTTACACTGGGGGGCAAGCGGACGTAGTTGAAATGCGTGTAAATGAACCCTTCTGGGACTCAAGTTTTAGTTTTTTATCCAGCTGTACTAATCACATTCTGAGCTTTGTAAAGCAGGACAGCTTTTTGGCATTTAAGAGAAAGGAAATATGTCACTAAATCTGCAGAGAGTTTCCAAAATATTGGACTGTCTTTTCAATAATATTTAGATAATCGAATATCAAGAATATTATGGACTCTTCTTGTGGTCTAAACCTACAACGATTTTATCACTACATGTGTTTGTTGTTGTTTTTTTTTCCAGGTGGCTGATAAAGACGGTGAAGTTCTTGCATTGTCTCTCTCTACGTCGTAGACTGTTCTATTCTGTCAACTTTTTGCTCACAGTCAGACCGGCAATCCGTTTTCGAATTATACTCAGACTTTGAGTCTAATTCCTCCCACACCTAGAGGAAAAGAGCTGAATTCTAATCCCGTTGATGACGAGAGGAATTTTTATGGGTCTTTTTCACAATAGCTGAGTTGGTTGATCTCAGGCGATGGTAACATGGTTTTTTTCTCCAGGAAATTCGGGTTTTTTCGTCCAGCAAACATGCAATACGGCCTTAGTCACTGATGCTCCTAAAAGACAACAACAACTTTGATGGACAATGAAGATTAAGTACAGAAATCTGTGGTAAAAGTTTGGCACTTAAAGATAGAAGACATAAAAAAGCTGGTAGCAGATGGAATGGATACCTTTAAAGGCGGAAGAGCTCCATCTAGCCCGTCCCCTTGGGTAGCACAGTTGGTAGCATCGTCGTCCTCCCCACACCGGGTAGAGAAGACCTGAGTTCGAGTCCCATGAATGAAGTGAGAAATTTATATGGGCTTTTTTTCACAACGTGGCCCAGTTAGTCCTTCTCAGGCGAGGGTTTTTCTCCTGGAAACTAGGGTTTTGTTTCCAGCGAACAGACCACAGAACATGCAATACACACGGAGCAACATAGCCTTAGTCACCGATGCTCCTAAAACACAACAACTTTGATGGGCAATAAAGATTAAGTACAGAAAAAGATGGAAGACGTAAAAAACCTGATAGCAGATGGATGGATACCTTTCAAGGGGGAAGAGACAGTCAAAAGACTCCATCTAGCCTGCCCTATTGGGTAGCACAGTTCGAGGTAGAAGACCCGAGTTCGAGTCCCATGGACGATGTGAGGAATTTTTATGGGCCTTTTAAGTTAGTCCTACTTGAGGATAGTATGGTTCTTTCTCCCTGAAACTCTGGATTTTCATCTAGCAAACAGAAAATTGATCTCAAAACACACAATTTATAGATGGAGCAATATGGCCTTAGTCGCTGATGCTCCTAAAACTCAACAAAACAACATCCATCTAGCCGGCCCTGCCTGCTAAAATCCAATGGACTTTCTGTAGAAATAAAGGTGTTTGGACTTCCTACACTTCTCTTCCTCGGGAAAAAAATTCCTTTAAACCCCTTGTGAGAATCTGTACTCTCCACCGGAACCAGTCATGGGAACTCACCGCGCGCGTGTGTGTTAAACTGGTTCCTCCAAGTTCCCTCTCGAGCATGGTGCAAGAAATATGAGGAATCAGATAAGCTTTGACTCGGAGAACGTTTTTAATTCTAATGATGAATACAGGTAACCTATACTTAGCCATGTTTTAGATCTTCCAAGAGAAAATACATCATCGCCTTCCGATAGCTTCACGTAACAACCCCTTCCTTACTACCAATGACGTCACACGGTCGATAAGGAGTGTGGTCTTTTAGCATTCAACGCTCGCGCAGACGTGCTAACTAATACCGATACTCAGATAAGGACATTGAGTTTTGGAAAGTCCACATTCAGTTTCGTTTGATTGACTCAACCCTGTGGGTGGATTCCCTGTCGAATTTGTAAGCTGGAGATTGGTTGACACCTATGTGCGAATATTCAATATATCATCTGTTGTAGGCCTGCTTTATAAACTCTGCAGGGCCGGGCTAGGCGATTTTTACACGTGGTTACAGATACAAATATCTTCACGTCCCTAACGGGTTCAGAATCACTTCTTTGAACAGACAATATCAATGCAGTTCCAACTGCGGTCTTGAAGGAGATAAAAAAAAAAAAAGCCTCAAGAAAAACGTGACCCTGTCCCCCAACTAGTTGCTACCTGTCCCATTGTGATAAATGAGTTCCCCACCCCCCTCCGTTCTTCCCTTCGGGGTCTCAGCAGTTCACTTTGCTTCTCATGAGGCAGCTGGTCTGGCAGATGGATAATACCTCCACGGTGCCTAAAAATTGGCAGTTTTTTTTTGGAGAGCGCTCCTCTCCCTCCATGAAAGGGGTTAGACACGCCAGCGACTACTACTGAAAGCATGTTAAGAAAGTAAAGGGTACGTCTGCCCTAACCTCTCGTCTTCCTCCCTACCGTTTGGGAAAGAAAGAAAGAAGTCTTCACCGCTAATTTAAAGCTGTCTGGAGAGAAAATTCTTATTTAATAAAGAAAGGAAAATGGATTTAAGAGAAACTGGTTTGTCCTGGTGGCGCACACAAAGTTCCGCTTGTGCCCACTAATAGGGTCCATTACAAGGCACCAAATTGTTTCCCTATTAGACTATTACTCTAAGGATAAAAAAAACTGTCTTAAGAAAGCGTCCATATTTCTTCCTATTAATAATTTTGCCCAACTCTGCTTCAGTTTCAAGGTTGGACAGTTTTCTGGGTCAACACACCCTTTTCTGTGGTAACCAGTTTCAACCCACGAAGTTATTCAACCAAACCCATAGTGTTTGCAGTTTAAGATGGCGATCCCTTTTTAAGACAAACATTTTAACCACACCCACCATCCACACACGCGTCATCATTATTAAATATTGCACCAGTAAAAGGTGCACTGCTGTACGGTTACTTTTGGCTATATAGTGTATTTGTAATGCTTTGATTTCTGCGATTCCATATTGTGTACTTTTATACACTCAGTGGCCAAAATATAGAAACCTTTTGCAATTGGCGCCAACAGGTAATTAAACGTGAGGTGGGCAAATATTAGTTGTCAGATGGTATGATCAATCCACCACTCAAAGGAACTGGAGGTGGCATCATCAATCGGAAGAATGGATTCGTTCAAACCGTTAGAAGATCGTTTTAACTCCAATGAAAGCCTTCTGCTGTACAAGACCAACTCCCTGGAGTGCTACATGGATTGCGATGGATTCTTTCAAGATCACAACTCAACTGTCCACCGTATAAAAACTGTATCTAGTTCGAGGAACATTTCCAAGATTTCCATTATCTACTCTGGCAGCCTGATTCTCCAGATCTAAACCCAACTCTGTAAATGGCAGTTCAACCGTGATTACCACTCGGCTTACTTTCCTGTACATTGGAAAGTAAGCCGAGTGGTATCACTAAACAAAGTTAACCTTTTAGTGAAAATAATTGTCCTTGTGGGCAATAGACAGATTCCATTGCATAACCCAGTGGTTCTCAAACTTTTTGGTCTCAGAACCCCTTTAACTCCTCAATAATTTTAAGAGTCTTAAAAATTATTGAGTTCTCCAAAGTCTTAGTATTATTATGAAAATAGTTTGACCTCGTAGACTCTCTGAAAGGGTCACGGGGACCACCAGGGGTTCTCGAACCACACTTTGAGAATCGCTGGTATAACCAAACTGACAATAAAGATTTCATATTCATTTTTCCTCATAAATATTCAAGTACCATTGAAAGAGGAACAGTTGGTAGTTGGTGCCAGTATGAGCATCTCGGAAACTCTAACCCTACAGGGGTTTTGGTGTACCACCCTGTTTCGGGTGTATCGTGATTGGTCAAATAACATGAGTCAATGCAATTAGAGGCCAAGTGAGGTGGACAAGCTTTGTGTAGGGTAAAGGTTTGAAAGGAGTACTTTGGTGAGAAGGTACCATGATGGATAAAAGGAAGATTAAGTTGGAGACAAAGCTACAAATGGCTACGGTTTTCAGTGGATCAGGTGGTTGCTTGAGAATCTGATTAACGTCTTTAAGTTTTTGATATTGAGTAAACAAAATGATGGGGATATCTCCCACCTCCCTTACTGCTAGGGGCACAAACGTCTAAATTAACTTGAATGACAGAAGAACAGTTGTAGAGTGGATATCTCTTTCAGCCTTGTAACTCAAGTTAAGGACATTCTTATCAAAACTAAAGAACTAAAATGGTCCTGGGCAGGACACAGCTTGAAGACATGACAGATGGACTAAGAAAATAACAGAATGGTACCCAAGAGAAGCTAAAAGAAAACCTGGAGGACAACAAAGGAGATGGACAGATGAAATTCAAGAGTCCTTCATCCTGCAGTGGATTAAAAATGGCTGATGATGAAGGGACATTTATAGGATTTGTATAAGAATTACCAAAAAGGTTACATGACATCAGTATGGTGTATGATCCCTCAAACGACTGAACTGGCCTGACAGGTGAACAATAAAGGTGTCTATAAGATTCTGTGACAACAAATCCCATTCATCCACCAACACAGACCTTAGCTCACCAGAGTTGACCATCAGCGTGCAATTTTGTCCCTTAAAGGAGGGGGGGATAAAGCTGAGAATTGAGAAGTAAAACACGAATTCGAAGATGCCAAAGGTAGAGCGCCATTTTCTGCGAACGACTATACACATCAGCCATTTTTTTTTGTTGTTGTAATTTCACGAAACCTGCCCACAGATGGCACTATCATTAGCCGCGTCCGTGAAGCAGATTTACCAAGGATTGGCAGCTTTCGAACAATAGCCCTAGAAAGGTGTGTGATGTTTGGATGCGCGTGCCTTATCTACTACAGGGCCGGGTGGAGCCAGGGGTGAGTATTTCATCGCTGGTTAGCGTCGTTAACATTCCTTCCATGATGCATGGACCCCGCATCATAGAGGTCGCTGCATGGCAATCCCTGCCGTACATCATACGCTAAACACCTGTTAACGGGACGACTCCGGATCGGTAGCTGATTTAGGGAGGCTCGCCTCCTCCCCCTGTAACCCGATAACAAATAGAACGCGGCTAAACTCCATCACCTCTTCAGCTTTCTCCTTCGTCCTCTTTTTTTTTTTGAAGGTCAACACCACTCAGTGTTCGCCTACGCAGGGGTAACGAGGGCAGGGCAAAGCCTCCCTAAACCTATAGGTGAAATTAATGTGGTGGAGAAAGTCATTATGGGGAAACCGGATTCGTTGTCCCCCCAAGAAAGTTCTCAAAACCTTCACCCTGCAGTACCGGGTCAAACGCGCGATTGTATACGTATTATCTAGATCGTCAGCCATCCCTAAGTGTAGCGATTCCACCACCAGATGGAGGGGGAAACGGTCCGAAAGGGAAGAATCCAAAAGACAGTGTCCGTCAGTGCAGGAGGCATCGGCGCGCTCCTTTGCGTCTGCTGTTGGTTTAGAAACGCCAACCATTTTGGCCAATCAGCAGCGATCACTAACTCTGCTGCTCCGTTGCCATAGCAGCAGAGAAGGAGCAAATTTTACTCGGGATATATTCGCCTAGAAAAGGCGAAAGGGAAAAAACAGGATTGCGCTTCCTCCTGGATTTCAACGTTCCGATAACAGTTTCCCCACCCCATCCTCAGATCGGATTAGTTCAATAATCGTGGGAGAAAAATACTAAAATTCTTTAATATGATTTACTGAAAAAGTCTCATGGTGCCAAATCAGGTGAATAGAGTGGATGGGCACGATGGGAATGTTTTTGTCAGTCAAAATTTGTGGTCGGTGAATGACGTGTGATATGGCGCATTGTCGTGATGAAGCAGCTTTTCGACATTGTTTTCCCAGTTTGACGTCACAGGTAGACCAACAATGACATTGAAGGATTTTGAAAAACCAGCAGTTGTACACCAAATGCCAAAAATTGAGCTCAACTGTTGATAAAAGGGTGAATAAGCTCGATAAAACTGTAGAGGCACGTGCCCTAACACAAGAACATCATGTTCTTTCGAAAAGGCAAATAAGGCTATGAGGCATGATTGTATTATGGTGAAAACTGCGCGCATTATTATGACCTTACTTCATTTGTTGGATGAAAAACCTAAGTTTGCAGAGTCACAGTGCGAAAAAATTCCTCCTGATTGGAGAAATTCTTGAAGGCTTCTTCAACCGGAGTATTATGGTCAAAAAGTATCCAATGTCTCTCCCCTTCCCTAAATAAAAATCAGACTTTTTTTTTTCTTTTATGGAAACCCCAAACACAATAGATAGTGGAACCATTAGTAACATGCATGGGTTGAAGGTTGAGAAGAAGAACAAAGATACTTGTTGAGATTACGTTTCAATTCCTGTAGATCATAATTTTCAGGAAATACGTATGAAGGAAGGTTGTTCCAGAAAACGGAAGTTGAGTGAATAAATGAGAAAGATGAAAAGTTGGTTCTGCAAGTTTTAAGTTGGATAAATGCTGGCAGAAGCCAATTCAGAAGAATGCCCATGGAAGAATCTATAGAAAAGGGAAGCAACAGAAATGACATCTATGAGACAGAGTGGAGCGAATCTGTTAGAGGTGAGTCATTAATTAACCTAACCACCCTCTTCTGAATGGAATCTAGAAGCCTGAGAGAGATTTTGGGGGACACCATCCCCAATGTGGGAACAATATTGCATGGTCAGGTGGATTTGCGATTTGTACAGGATGAACAGCTATTTGGAAGAAAAATATTGTTGGGAGCGAAAGAGAAAACCCAATTTTTTAGATCGTCTTCAGGATTGAATCCTGGTTGTTCAATCCGGATTTCATTATAAATGAACTGGCCGCTGTGTGGAGTGGTCCAAAATACTGCCTTCCTATTTTCAAAACGTCTGCGCAGTAGCACGGTGTTTATAATCATTGACCACTCCACAGTTGGTAGAGAAGTCCTGGATTCATGTCCCATCAATAACAGAAACTTTTTTTTTTTTTCACTCCATGGATGAGATAGTCATTCTGAGGCATGGACAGCAAGGTTTAAATCCCGGAAACTCATATTTTTCATCCCGCACAACAAGAAAACACTCAATTTATAGATATAACTCAACCATTATAAAATTATGCAAATGAGTCTGCGCAGATGTAAAAATTACAACACTGATCTTTAAGAGCAACTTCGAAATGGTTCATTTTCCTTCATCAGCCACGAGCAACCAAATAAAAGAACACCCAGTAGAATACAAAAAGAGAAAGAGCCCCAGGCATTGGGCAGGACAGATAAATTCACCATCTCAGGGTACACACAAGGAAAAAAAAAAAAAAAAAATGACACCCCGGTTGTGTAATGGTACAAGTGGCTGCCAAGGTCATCCATGACAATGACGAATGATCACCACAGCGACAGTTTTTTTTGGTCCTTTGCATCGACGCTGTATACAGATCCCTGGTGGCAGCTTATGGCTTTGTCGGGTTACATAACTACATAAAGCAACAGGTAAGATTACCTCACTGGAGGGGGAGGGGATTCAACGGGGAATTTTATTACGGGATATTCCAATTGAATACTTGGACTGGGATTTCAGCCATTTTGTGGATTTAAATACCTCTTTTCAATTTTTTTCCCAATGATACTGTTAATTATGGTTCTCAATAATTTTCCAACCATTATATGTACTTTTGGTAACAAGATCCCAAGTATTTACAGCTTTTTATCCCGATATGACACTGTTTTGAACCAACATGAAGTTTCAACCCCTTTGTACCCTGTAATAAAAATATCTCAGTACAACAGAGTGTGCTTTGGTGACTGGGGGTTCAAAGCCTGTGACTGCTAAATATGGTGCTGTTTCTTGCATTCTTTCGATGTTGTCTTCTCTGAGCGCGTGGTCGTCCGGGATTATAAACAGAAATTTTATTTTATTTATTTATTTATTTATTAATCGGTAGAAAATAGTTTAAATTTTCAAAATTAGATTCTGAAAACAGCCATAAGTACACTAGTTAGCAAAAAAATAAGAGGTATAATTAATTAATTCGATTAAGGGATATTCTCACTCGGATACTTGCTTAATGGATTGGAATTTTAGCCATATTGCGGATTTAAATACTTATTTTGCATTCTCCCCCGATACTTTTGTTAATCATTGTTCCCCATAATTTTTTAATGGTTATAGGCATTAAAGATACCTCAAGTATTTATAGCTTTTTATCCCGATGACTGTTTTGAACCTAAATTTGGACCCCTTTGTACCTGCTTCCTGTGATAAAATAGCGCAAGAGGGTACATAAATACTTTGGTTGAACCGTGTTCGAAGCCCGTGACTGTTAAATACGACTGTTTGTTGCATTCTTTCGATGTTGTGTACTTCTCTGAGCGTGTGGTCGTCCTGGAGTATAAGCAGAAAATTTATTTTATTTTTTAATCATTTAAATAGTTTAAGATACAATTCTGACAGTCATGAATACACTACTTAGCAAAAATATTAATGAGTCCCTATCTATTAATAAGCCCTATTAATTAATTAGTCCCTATCTCGATTATATTGCTGTTCATCGATCGTCTGCGTGATTAAAGGGGTCAAAAGGTAAAATCGCTTCAAATATTCCACCCTATGACGTGTCTGGGGTTCCTTCGAAGAAAAGAGAACCTCACAGCCGACGTAAATGAGCAAGAACGCAGCCTTGAAGTTTCCCCTGGTGCCTCACTCTCGCTGGAGCTCTTCCGAAATGTGAGGGGCCCTCCTATTGCTGCTTGACCTTGGTACACTCGTCCTCTAAACTTCCCCACGGCCTCTGTTAAGATGGCGATGGATTCTGTAGCTGTACAGCAGGGCGGAGATGTTCCCCTGCAACATACAAACCTAGTGGAGGGGCCTCGCGCGCGCACCTGGCAGACACACCTGACATAGCTGGCGATAGTCGGTGACCTTCTTAACTTGTAAGGGAAGGCAGTCCTCGTGTCATGTGACCAGAGAACGCTGGGGAGGTGTGGGGGGGGGAATATAAGGTTACCATGAAACAACCTTGCCACGTGGGTGAAATAGGAAGTGCACTCATAAGGCACGCTGTGATTTATTTGCAATTTAACAAAAGTTGGTGTCGAAATGTTCCACTAGAGGCGCTGAAGGCTATCCATGAATGAATCAGAATGTCCACAAATTTCTGGAAGATATTTATAATATACGTTAAAAAGGATAATTGCTCAACAGATGGCGCTGTTGTTTAAATTGGTCTTTTCAACTCTGGGGAACCTGCTCAGCAGAGCCATCTAGAGGTCAACTCTATTTTTAAACTGACCATGTGGGCTGGATCAGAATATCCAATGATCGATATTTGTAGATGGACAACCCAATCGTCGAATACCAACTATGGTCTTAGCATAAGCTACCAAGCTACCAAGATGGCGTGTCCATTACATTACAAACACCCACATCCAGTTTAAAATAAATAGGACATAATAATTAAAACTATTTTTGATGGCTGACTACTTTGGTGGTTAAGGGTCGGGTACAAACGCGTGAATCACGCAGGTAACGAACATGCGCAGTAAAAAAAAAAAAAGTATCTAAAAAGAAATGACGCAGCCATCTTTCAAGGTGGACCTGTAAAGTTTATCATCTATCAAGGTGGAATTTGCATGCAAGCGTGAGTACAGTTAATCACTAGGTGGAGAGTTGATAGAGAGAAAGAGTGAGTGAAAGAGAGAATGGACTTTAAGGCTTAAAGAGACTCCTTATTAATTAAAAACAACTTGTAGATCCTCAAGGTCCCAAAGAGCATTTCAATTAAGATCCCAAGTGGACCCTGGATATTTACACTTGGCGTGTTGGGTACAAAGCAGAATGAGACAGAAGTTAATCGCATCTAGAGGTATTAGGATCATTACAAGAACGAATTAAGACTTCAGATGGCCCCCAAGGGAGAGATTGGATGACAATTATCCAAACATTGAAATGTTTTTCGTTTGAGGAAAGGATGGAGAGTGCGCAGTAGTAGAAATTTTATAAGAAAATAACTAGTTTTATAAAATTTCTCCTGTAGATTAGCGAATCCCGCAATGCACCAACTCAAGTTGATGGAGAGAACCAAAGATGGATCTTACTAAAATACGCAAAATACTGGGAATATCGTTAGAGTTACTCCACCCCTTAGTAGTTCCAAAAGGGGCTATAAAACCCCTCTACTGGATACTCAAGTTCAACTACGCATATTTTAGAACCATGTTAATTGCACACACACTCACTGGCCAAAAAATTAGAAACCTTTATTCAATATCTAGTAGGACCACTAGTATTACAGTCCGTGATTTGGGCAAAAAATGGATTTGTAAATTCTTATATCGGATTCGATGCAGATGTTGGAAATCTTGGGAATGTTCCCCCATTCACCTACAATTTTCTCATGGATAGTTGCGTTGTCGTCTTGAGTCCATTGCAATCTGGTCAAAAATGAAGATTGGTAGGGGTAGATGGCCTGCACCCTCCTCCTCAGATTGAAATCCACTGGATTCCTTCTTTTTATGGGGATACTCAAGGATTTTGTTTAAGTAATCCCGGGACCGGAATTTATTCTATTGTATCTAACGCTACCTCTATTTTTTGTTTCTATCTGAATCTCTCTCTCTTCCTTCTGTCTCTTCTACTTGACTGTCTCTATCTATTCAGTCTATCTATTCTGACTAGCTCTGTCTCTCTCTCTTTCTATTCTACTTGACTCTCTCTCTGTCTATTCCATCTCTCTATCCATTCCATTTCGTCTATAAATACCATCTCTCTCTATCTATTTTGACTCTCTCGATCTATCTATCTGACTGTTTCTCTCTATTTTTATTCTCTCTGTCTGTCTCTGTATTCTATCTGACTCTCTCCCTCTCTCTATTCCTTCTACCTTTCTCTCTTTCTTTATTCATTCTATCTGACTTTCTCTCTCTCATCTCTCTTCCTCCTGACTCTCATTCTCTATTCCTTTTGACTCTTTCTCTCTCTCTCTCTATTCCTTCTATCTGACTCTCTTTCTCTCTCATCTCTCTTCCTTCTATCTGACTTTCTCTCTCTCTTCCATCTACCTTTCTCTCTTTCTCTATTCATTCTATCTGACTTTCTCTCTCTCTCTCTCTCTCTCTTCCTTCTATCTGACTTTCTCTCTCTCTCTCTCTCTTCCATCTACCTTTCTCTCTCTCTCTCTCTCTTCCTTCTACCTTTCTCTCTTTCTCTATTCCTTCTATTTGACTTTCTCTTTCTCTCTTTTCCTTCTATCTGACTTTCTCTCTCTCTCTCTCTCTCTCTGTCTCTGTATTCTATCTGACTCTCTCCCTCTCTCTATTCCTTCTACCTTTCTCTCTTTCTTTATTCATTCTATCTGACTTTCTCTCTCTCATCTCTCTTCCTCCTGACTCTCATTCTCTATTCCTTTTGACTCTTTCTCTCTCTCTCTCTATTCCTTCTATCTGACTCTTTCTCTCTTCCTTCTATCTGACTTTCTCTCTCTCTTCCATCTACCTTTCTCTCTTTCTCTATTCATTCTATCTGACTTTCTCTCTCTCTCTCTCTCTCTCTCTCTCTCTCTCTCTCTCTTCCTTCTATCTGACTTTCTCTCTCTCTCTCTCTCTCTCTCTCTTCCATCTACCTTTCTCTCTCTCTCTCTCTCTTCCTTCTACCTTTCTCTCTTTCTCTATTCCTTCTATCTGACTCTTTCTCTCTCATCTCTCTTCCTTCTATCTGACTTTCTCTCTCTCTTCCATCTTCCTTTCTCTCTTTCTCTATTCATTCTATCTGACTTTCTCTCTCTCTCTCTCTCTCTCTCTCTCTCTCTCTCTCTCTCTCTCTTCCTTCTATCTGACTTTCTCTCTCTCTCTCTCTCTCTCTTCCATCTACCTTTCTCTCTCTTCCTTCTACCTTTCTCTCTTTCTCTATTCCTTCTATCTGACTCTTTCTCTCTCATCTCTCTTCCTTCTATCTGACTTTCTCTCTCTCTTCCATCTACCTTTCTCTCTTTCTCTATTCATTCTATCTTTCTCTCTCTCTCTCTCTCTCTCTCTCTCTCTTCCTTCTATCTGACTTTCTCTCTCTCTCTCTCTCTCTCTTCCATCTACCTTTCTCTCTCTCTCTCTCTCTTCCTTCTACCTTTCTCTCTTTCTCTATTCCTTCTATCTGACTTTCTCTTTTTCTCTATTCCTTCTATCTGACTGTTTCTCTCTCTCTCTCTCGATGTATCTATATGACTTTCGCTCTCTCTCCATTTTGACTGTCTCTCTATTCTATCCGGCTCTCTCTATTCCTTCTATCTGACTGTATTTCTATGTATTCCTATCTATTCTATCTGACTTTCTCTCTATCTCTGCCCTTGCGCTGTAAAGTCCATTAACAAACAAACAACAATTCTCTCTATCTGTTCTTTCTGTTGATTTTATATGACTGCCTCTCTCTCTCTCTTTATTCCTTCTATCTGACTGTCTCTCTTTCTATGCATACTCTCTCTCTCTGTCTGTCTCTCTATATATATATATATATTCCTTCTGTCTATTCTATCAGGTGCCTCAAATTCTACCACTGGTCACGAAGCGGGAAAGAAAATAATGTAATAGTTTGGTAGCGCTCTCTAGTGGCATTGTAGTATTCTTCACGTGTTTCCGCTTTCATTTTTGCCCATCCCTCCTTCCCCCCTCCCTCCCCCCGATGTACCCTTTTGTCTTTCCGAAACGTGTGGGGACAGAAGAACTTGTTCTAACCACTCACCTTCACACGACACGTAAATGATTCGGAGTTCTTCGCAGACACGAACGAACTCTGAACGCTACGTGGAGTGTTTAGGGAAAGAGACGCCCCGAAAAAAACCCCGCTGGCGCGAGACAGAAATAAACTGACGAAGTCGATCTGTTTCCCCGCATGAAAAACAACAAACGATATTCGTGCGAGTGAGAGCCAAAAGAAACAAATCGAGATATTGTCGCCGAGTGGTTTGAACGCTGACTCATCCCCCCACCCCACCCCAACCCCCAGTCGGTGTGGACTAACAGCAAACAGAAGAAAAGCCTCATTGATCGGGGGTTCAAAGGGTTGAACGAGCCACTGCAGGGATGAAGAGAAGATCACAATTCTCTCTCTGCAACCCCCTTCCTGGGGAGGGATGAAGAGAGAAAGGTGGGTGGGCTTACCGAGAATGTTTTATTTCTCTTTCGTTATCCATCCTCGGCAAACGGGTCACGAGAGCGATAAAGGGTTGGCGGCACGTCAGAGTGAGGCATGGTCGGCGTGACCAGGATGGCCACCTAGCGATGAAGAGGCAAAAGAATCTTTGGTAGAAGGAAAATAAGAATTCGTCTCGAGTTGAGCGCCCCAACATTAAATTTCGGGTGATAAAAATCGAAAATCTGAAGAGTTCCCATTTAATGATCCGAAATGGTCCAACAAGATCGAAACTCGAATCGAGAGCGTTTACTGCCAATCTGGACCCGTCCTCTATCTGCCAAAAGTGGCGTTTCCCAGGTGTGTATAACTCGGCCATCGAATAACCATTAAGTGAGCGGTAGAGTTACCTTCAAAATCGAGGTCACAAAACAGGCGGTTGCTGTCTGCTTTGACAATCTAACACACCCAAGGAACATGTAGGTTAGAAAGGAATAACAAAATTCCACCTGTTTGGATTCTTAAAGAGAGGCATCCGGCCCAGATTCGGACAGCTCGAAACCATTAACCCTGTCCTACATAACGTTCAGGAGTGGCAGCTGTTGGAAAATGGGAAAGATTAATTGATTTTGTTGATTGCTGTTTCCAACCAACTTAAAGATGTATCTCCCAAGGATGTGAAACTACCACCAATTAAATTAACCACACACGTAGTTGTGTGCCCTTCCCCGGGGCTCCAAACTGAAGTACAGGGACACTAACTCATTAAGATGCACGCGTTCAGAAAATGGCAGAGACCTTCCCAGTATGGAGACTCGATTCGCTTGTCTCTTACATTTTAATCTATGAACAAGTTACAGGCGAATTCTTGATGTGTCCAGGGTCCGAGCGTTTTACACCTGGTCACATGACCTACATAAGCTACCACTTTTTTTCTGACAGTTTGGTCACACAAGGGCAGGTGAACGTCAAACTCAACTTTTAGATTCAGACAGTGTCCTGCTGATTACAGATGGTTAGGAAGGAAGGAAGTGAGTGTCTTCTGGGTTCTAAGAGGAAGTAGATGCATGATGTACGTGGGGGAAGGAATTGGACAAAGGCAGTTTGTCAGACTAATCTAGGAGGATGCTATTAACCGCAGAATCAGTCTAAAACAACTGTGATTAAGGTCTAGACCTTTGAGCAGATGGTGTCTTCTTAAAAAACAGTTACAATGGGAGACAGCTTTTTGGGTTAACTGGATGGGTGAAGATACCTTACCCTTAAAGGCATCTGCTACATTAACTGGGAACTTTATAAAAAATAATCCTTGCACCTTATCTACACGACTTCTCCAAGAACCGGTTTTTCATCCAGCAAATAGACCACAGAAGTCACACAACTTTTTACAGACAGTATAGATAAAGAAAAGGTGGGAGGGATTATCGATATCGCAAGATAGTAATGAGTACAGTTGCGCTGTTTTTAAATAAAAGTTTTGGACAGAGTTGTAAACCTCTATACGGTCCTCTGTGGTGGTGTAGTGGTTTAGTATTAAAACCAGAAAAGCAACGTTAAGATTTATATCATTGTATCCACCTTGTTTATCAATGCATTTTTGCCACCGTTCTTTCCAACTCATATATGTCCCATGGTAAAAGGATGGACCCTGCTGTTGAAGCGAGATAGCACTGTCTTTGCCAGCTGCCAATCATTCAAAAACTGTTTTCCACCAAGTCCTCTTCATAAGTCCAAATACCACGCTACCTCGTCTGAGACTGACTAACTCAGCCGTGTTGTGAAAAAGGCCCATTAAAATTCCTCGAGTCTTTGATGGAATCAAACTCAAGTCTTTTCTACCTAATGTGGATGCTCTTCAAACCAAGATTGGACATGTCTGACTGTATATATTGGACCGTTTGTATATTGGCTTCATTTCAGAGAAATATTTGCACCATAGGATGAACCTGGTCACTCAGAATATCAAGATAATCAGTGACAGCAATTTGCCCATTAAGGGTGGTGATAGGATCTAGAGAATACCAAGATATTGCTGCCCAAACCACAGTTGATGGTTGGTACAAGAAAGTCAGAATGATGTGCTTCCTCTGGCATTCACCAAACATAAACCAGCCTGATGAGGGAAAAAGTGTGAATGATGATTCATCTGAAATCATAGCACAGTTGGTAGAATCGCCTAACCTCCCTACAACGGGTGGAAAAGACCCGAGTTCGAATCCCATCGATGAAGAGAGGAAGTTTTATACGAGCAATATGGCCTTAGTTGTTGATGCTCCTGAAACACGACAACAACTATTTTTTCTTATCCATTATTTTGTCCACCCCTTGTATATAAAAGGAACTATTGCGCACGTTGGGACTATTAACCTAATAATGAAGAAAAGCGTTCCTTTCTGCAGACCAATCTTTAAAAAAAAAAAAAGGGACCATAAAAGAGTTGGTGTAACGGGCATGCTCAGGTCGGTGTCTCTCTCTCTCTCTCTCTCTCTCTCTCTCTCTCTCTCTCTCTCTCTCTCTCTCTCTCTTCTGTTATCTTTGCAGAAAGGCAATAAAAGCGCGCGGGGCAGTTTAGCATTCGGCGTCTACGACCGCCAACGGGCTGAGGTGAGAAAAGCCAAGCGTTCTACGGCTGCTCACCCCTGGGGACATTGAGACCTTCGAAGAAGGACCCGCCGGCAGTGAGATTGATGGCAACTGCTGGGAATCTGGTCGAAAAGGGACGATGGAGGAATACGAATGAGAGTTCCTTTTTACTCGCGGCATATAAATATTCCGTGGAGCGGCCCGACTTGGTTGGCATGACAACGTGGCCATAATTAAAGGGGTTACCTTTGCCCGGAGCCGCGACACAAACTCTGACGTGTTTTCGGACGATATTTCAGCTGCACAGCTCGAAGAGATGCACGCGAGCAAAATTGAAGTGGGAAAAGTAATTTCCTCCCGGCCGGAACTCCAATTACCTCTTTCTGTGTCCTTCCCAGTTGCTGGAGATGCTGCGAGTTAACCCTCCTTGAAACAGGATGTCGCGTTATTGAGGCGAGGTATTTCGGGATACCGGTTTCGAGCCTAGGGCTCTAATGGTTATGAGGTGTTGAGCTCTGGCCTTCCAAATCGAATGAATCCCATCAGAATACCGAATGTACTATGAGAGAATTGTTTCGGGAAATCCATTCATGGTCTTCTACAGACAGATACTTTTGCAGAGACAGTGTATTTAAGATACAGGTTAGAGAATTGTTTCGTCGAATCTATTGATGGTGTCCTAAAGATAGATACTTTTGCAGAGGCAGTGTATTTAAGACACACAAAGAATTGTTTAGAGGGAACCCAATGGTGTCCTACAGACAGATACTTTTGCAGAGGCAATGTATTTAAGATACATATTAGAGAATGTTTTCGAGGAATTTATTCATGGTGTCCTAGAGACAGATGCTTTTGCAGAGGCAGTGTATTTAAGATACACATTAGAGAACTGTTTCGTAGAATCCATTGATGGTGTCCTAAAGATAGATACTTTTGCAGAGGCAGTGTATTTAAGATACATATTAGAGAATTTTTTCGAGGAATTCATTCATGATGTCCCACAAACAGATACTTTTTCAGAGGCAGTGTATTTTAGACACACAAAGAATTGTTTCGGGGGTACCCAATGGTGTCCTACAGACAGATACTTTTGCAGAGGTAGTATACAAATTCTCTAATATGCATTTAACATTCATATTAGAGAATTGTTTCAGGGAATCCATTGATGGTGTCCTAAAGATAGATACTTTTGCAGAGGCAGTGTATTTAAGATACATATTAGAGAATTTTTTCGAGGAATTCATTCATGATGTCCCACAAACAGATACTTTTTCAGAGGCAGTGTATTTTAGACACACAAAGAATTGTTTCGGGGGTACCCAATGGTGTCCTACAGACAGATACTTTTGCAGAGGTAGTATACAAATTCTCTAATATGCATTTAACATTCATATTAGAGAATTGTTTCAGGGAATCCATTTATGGTGTCCTAGAGACATACTTTTGCAGAGGCAGTGTATTTAAGATACATTTTTGGAGAATTGTTTTGCTAAATCCATTCATTATGTCCTAGAGACAGATACTTTTGCAGAGACAGTATATTTAAGATATTTTTGGAGAATTGTTTGCCTAATCCATTCATGGTGTCCTAGATACAGATACTTTTTCAGAGGCAGTATATTTAAGATACATGTTAGAGAACTGTTTCGTCGAATCCATTGATGGTGTCCTAGAGACAGATACTTTTGCAGAGGCAGTGTATTTAACATAGATATTAGAGAATTTTTTCGAGGAATTTATTCATGATGTCCCCCAGACAGATACTTTTGAAGAGGCAGTGTATTTTAGACACACAAAGAATTGTTTCGGGGGTACCCAATGGTGTCCTACAGACATACTTTTGCAGAGGCAGTATACAAATTCTCTAATATGCATTTAATATTCATATTAGAAAATTGTTTCAGGGAATCCATTCATGGTGTCCTACTTTTGCAGAGTCAGTGTATTTAAGATCCAGCTGGAACTGCAGGATAAGAACGCCGCTATTGAGATACAAGATGACCCCCGAGCCGTACTGTTCGTACATTCGGCCGTCAATAAACGACGTGGTCAATGTTCGGTAACTCATCTACGGCACACAATCAATTAGATTTCTTAATCGAAAATCCGTGGCGAATTAGGAACGCAAGGATGGGGGTGGGGTGGTTTGGGGGGGGGGAAGAGGACTGTCAGGTAGCGGCAGCGGCGGCGGCGCTACCTTTCGAATCGGAAATAAATCGCAGCCGTCCCCATTCTGTCAAGCACGTAGCAAACAGAAGGAAAGCGTTCGTTTAAGAAGAAGAAGAAGAAAATAGAGTGAAAAAATGAGTTGAACGTAACCGGGGCAGCAGTTTAGGTGAAAACACAGAGGGGTGGGGTGGGGTGAATGATAAAAATGGGGACAGCACACCGAGAAATGCTGATGGTAGGGAATGGCAGTATCAGAAAATGTGCGTCTAATTCGGGACTTCTCACGAATCCGTTACTATGGTGACCGAAATAAACTGGGCTCGCTTGGAAATGGGAAGAGAAACCATTTTTGTGTCAGCGCACCATCCGCTCTGTTAACTTTCCTGGCTTGGACTGCGCACGCGTGAAAGTGAGATTTCGTTGTGGGTACTCCCAAATTTCCTCTTATTGGAGAAGTCAGCTCTCTCTCTCTCTCACCCCCCCACCCTTTGTTTTCGTACGCTGATTTTCTGTATTGTTTGCTATCTCGCAATTTCTCTCTGACTGTCTCCATTCCATCTCTCTCTAATTGTCTCTTCTATCTTTCTGAGCCAGTCAATGTCGCTATTCCATCTCTCTATCTAACTGTCCCTATCTATTCTGATCATCTCTGACTGTGTCTCTCTCTATATTTATTCCCTCTACCTAATTCTGACTTCCTCTAATTTATCTATTCTATAGTCTACTTCTATTCTGTCTATCTATTCTAACTAACCCTATAATCTGTCTTTTTATCTATTTCAAATGACTGTCTGTATCCTTTCTACCTCTTCATGTCAATTCTATCTCACTGTCTCTATTTGATCTCTCTATCTAACCGTCCCTATCTACTCTATGTGACTCTGTCCATCTATTCTGATGGTTTCTGACCATGTGTCTCTCTATATATATTCTCTCTATCGAATGAATTCTATCTGACTGCCTCCACTATCAATTCTATATGATTCTGCCTCTCTATCTATTCTACTTCTATTCTGTCTGTATCCTTTCTATTTTACTCGGTATTCCATCTAACTCTTGTATTTTTTTCTATTCTCTCGTTCCCTATCTGACTGTCTCTGTGTCCCTTCTATCTCTCTATGTCACCATTTGATCTCTCTATGTCCATTCTATCTTTCTGTCTCTATTTGATCTCTCTATGTCCATTCTATCTCTCTATCTAACTGTCCCTATCTACTCTATATGTCTCCATGTCTCTCTAATTACCTCCACTATCTATTCTGACTCTGCCTATCTATCTATTCTACCTGTATCCTTTCTATTTGACTCGTTATTCTATCTGACTCCTCTATTCTATCTAACTGTCTCTGTTCCATCTATCTATTATGACTGTGTCCGTTCTATCTCTATCCTATCTGACTGTTACTATCTACTCTAAGTGACTCTGTCCATCTATTCTGATTATCTCTCTCTCTCTCTCTCTCTCTCTACCCTATGATGCTGCGTTGCTGACAGTCCACGAGCTTTCAAATTATTTTAAACAGGCAGCCCCTTAACTTCGATTACATTTTCTTAAAATATACTAGAAAGTACAAAGCTCTTGACCCAGTACTCCCAGGTTGGTGCAGTTGGGGGTGGATGTGCACAAACCCCCAACCACACCAAGGTGCAATCAAAAAACACCACCATTAGGCCCGAAGAAGGGTTCCACTAACTACCCGAAACGTACTCTGTACAGTTTCAGATTTAGAGAACTGGGTTGAGATCGTTATATCTTCGAATAACTTTCAATAAAACTAAAATTCTATTACCAACATATGCTTTAAGTCTCTCTCTCTCTCTCTCTCTGTTCTATCTATCCTTTTTCTTTCTGTGTCCCTAGAATTACAAAGGATTTGCAATTTAATATGGAAACTAAACAATACAGTACTTCCAATCTGATTCAGTGATCAGATTCCAATTTCGGATGAAAACTGCCATAAAAAAGGTGAATGATTGATAAGGTCCCTTTAGCTCCTTTCTTTGATGAGGGGGGGATGTTTGGAAGGGTCACAGAAGTGGGGACTTGTTGTTGCATCAGGAATACAAGCTACTGATAGGAGAGTTTTACGATAACCCTTCACTAACCGTCCAACTATTGTCTTGCGCACTCAACTCTCTGTTGTGATCTGTCAAGGATAGATAACGCGGGTCACTAACCGCTGCCGTTCCCTTGACAACGCTAAACAGATGGAGCCCACAGCCTCTTCGACCCAAAACACCACGTTTATTTGCAGTTTCTTTTGAAAAGTAAGGTGAAGTCTTTTTTTTGTAAGAACGCTGGGTGTAAAGTTGGGCAGAAAACATCCCCAAGCTGATGTTGAACAAGCCAAAGGTTTCCATCATCTTAAAATCCAATAATGGATGGAAAGGAAAACAAAAAGTTTGGTAAGACAGGATTTCTTCACAGTCAAAGGGGATTCTCAGCAGGAAAGATGACTGAAGGCCAATAATCTTTTCGAAACATTAACCGATAATAATAATTCTTGTATACACCTTCCTTTTAAAAGTATTAGGAACCTCGATTTTCATTTTTATTAAAAATACTTAATAAACATAGAGTGGATGTAAAAATTTCAAGAGGACACTGCCCACTTATGAGATACTTAATCCATTAATGCTGTCGATGCACTGAAGGGTTGCACAAGACCATGTTCAAGAGGGTGGAAAAGGATGTCGTGACTGTAAGCGTAATTTTTCAGGTTTTCGAACTGTTGTTATCGAGGTGGTAGAATACCATTGGTGGTATGATTACGATTATCGTAGTTAATGGAGGGGCAATCACAGAACGTCCCAGCATTCCCTAAGGCATTTTCATCCGAGGCAGGGTAAAAGTAAGATCTACTTCGTTAAGAAGGAAAAAAAGTGAGGAACGTGAGCTTGAAGATCCTATAAGGTCCACCGATTAACACGCAATTTGGATGCTTGGCGTCAAAAAAAAAAAGCTCACTCCAGGACTGACTAAAGAGATGACCAAAATGGTAAGTTAATTCATAGCCATATTCTTAAAGATCTGTTTGTATCCCGCTTATGGTTATGGTCAAGTATTATGTAGAATCATAAAAACTGGATGGGTACTTAAGGAAAGTATCTTTTAGCTGGATGAAAATCCCAACTTTATTCCGAGATCAACTCTGACGAGGACATTCGCGAGTTCTTCAAATCCTTAAGAATTATGTAAAATTTAAAGCCTTTTATTCAAATTAAACTATAATATCCAGTTCTTTGATTTATATAGGGCCGGTGTTAGAAGATCAATGCAACAGCTACTATGGTTCCACCTATTACCCAAAAGGAAGGTCAAAAAATGAGACAATACTAAAACTGAATTGGTTTTACTTCTAGAAACCAATAGCTCGTACTCTCAAAAATCAAGCGAAAGAATCAGCACAAAGGGTTCAGTGAAACGCACCAGGGCCATCTTGGGTGCTTCAATTTCTAAATCTCACTAGACCAAAAAGGCCTATTTCAATGTGTGCATCAGCTGTCGACAAACACTCCGGATACACCGAGGACTTAGGAGACGATTTTTTTTCCGGTCATGTCAACGACCTCATCCCTTTCATCGGTTCGTAGGGGGGAGGGGTTCCAGTGAAACGCAGCTCAGGGTTGGAAGAGTTAAAACGAATGAGTAAAGGGGGTAGTAGAGGTGCTTGGCTCCCATGGTTATATAACACGCAAAGCTTCCTGCCTGAATAAAAGCAAAGGGGTGACATAGAGGGAACAGACTACGGGGAGAAGCAAATGAAGCAAAAGAAAAAAAAACCGTGATCCACCTGGTGATAGCGAAGTACAAAAAAGGGGAAAGAAAAGTGTAATTTTTATTGTTAATCTTTGATTTAAAATAGTGTCCAAATTTCTACAGAAGAAGTTCAATAATGGACAAATTTAAAATGAAATGTAGAAATTTTGTAGAGGCCACCACAGGGAAAACATAACCCCTTTATGATAAATAAGGGAATCGCTTTCATATAGAATTCCAGGCACGTTGTCGTGTCATTTTTGAGAGACCCATAATGGAGGAAATGCGTGTGTCTATCCATCTCGAAGATATTCCAGTAATTAAGATGTTATCAGTAATCAGCTAAGAAGGCATCGTTTCAAGAGCCTCAGCAGACGGTTAGTTAACTCAGGGATATAGGGCTGACTTTAAACTGCTTATAATGACTGAAGGGTTCATTTTCACATTCTTCAGAAAGGTTCCAGGGGTCAACAGAACTCTCTATTTGCGAATGTCAAAGTTATCTTTGATCTGTGGCTGCGATCGACGACATCCCAAACATTAAAACGCTACTGACAAACGGCTGTCGCAGGGTACTTTAAATAAACGACATGTGGCCCGCCCCTCTTTGAAGAATCAGCAACCTCCCGTCAAAGACAATTCTACACATCCATGGTAAAAAAAAACAGCTAACATTTTAGGTCACCCAGACATGTACACATCCTTGAGATGTAAAACTACATTCTGTTGGCTCTCGAACCTCATCCTTGGCCCGGTTCTTTGCGCATTTGAAGGCCATGGTAGCTATCTTTGGTTCCTGATAGGCCAGTAACTACTGTCATTCCAAAGCGCCAGAACTGCAGCGTTTCGGTTGGCCGTACTTAAAATAGCTACACTCCCTGGTCAGAAAATCAGAAATCTTTTGCGACTATTGTCAATGGATAACTGAACGTATGATGACAAGTTCCTTGGTACCAGATAAATACTGTACGCTTTCCTGGGGCTTCACAGTCAATCCAGTCATGAGGAACACCGGTGATCTTTTTAGAAAGAGTCACAATTCAGAAAACAAAGGAAATCATTGGTGTGTTGAGAGCAACCATCTGAAAAGTATATAATGGGTGGAAGACTAAAGGAAAATGCAGCAGAAAGTCGATACACCAAGAATGACACAGCAGGAACTTAAAAAGAATTGTGTCCAGTAAACGACCTCAGCTCAATAATGTGCCAATAAGTATTGAACAGCACTGTCCATTGGAGCGGAGTAGTACAATATAAAAAGGCAGCCTCTTCTGTTTGCATATTAAATGCTATTAATGTGGTTAATAAATCTGATGAAGATGAGGTCAAATCAGCATGTTAAAGATTCTACAAGAGAAAGAAATATTTTCGACCTGGTTACAAATCCATCGTGCTGAAATCCATCTTACTTCATCATAGAGTCTGTTTGGATACCGAAGTAAATCATCTGGTTTATGGACTCATCTAATACAGGTTTTATAGGTTATTTTGATAGCTGTGTCTTATGAAATAATGTGGTTGTTGTAGTTAGGGTTTTAGGCGAAAAACCAGAGTTTCCGGGAGGAAAAACCATGCTACACTTGCATGAGACAGACTAACTCAACCACGTTGTGAAAAAGATCCCTAAATATTCCTCCCGTCATCAAAATAACATGGAAAAAAATTCGTAATGCCAATGAATGTCCCATGCAGTTTCTAAAATTTCACTTTTTACATTGGTAGGTGGAAGAAGCATGGATATCCAGCAAATCGAGTATTGTTCAGTAACCAAATTTTTGACCAAAGAGGGTAGAAATACTAAAGAAATCCATAAAAGGACTACAGGGACTAGTTTGGAGGGGGAGAAGCATCACCCAGTTATGCTATTGTTCCAAGATGGTCGGCAGAGTTGAAAGGGAGGAAGTCAGTTGAGGATGATTCAAGGTCTGGTCTGGAAGCAATAAATTCTTTAACAATAATACACGAGTTTGCTCACGCCCAAGTTTGTGCGAGAGGTGTTCCCAGGAAACCGTTCCATTCGAGACAAACATAAGAGGTGGAGTCATCAAAAGAGAATTTAAAATTAATTCTTTCTGATCAAGATAGTTTTTCATCCCATTTGGTGACATGATGAAACTGGGATACATTTTTATGTTCCTAAATATAAATTAGAAAGCATGAAATGGAAGCAAAGAAGGGATCTGTAATCCAGAAAAAAGTTTCTAACCCAACCACCAGCTGGAAGAGTGTTGGCCTCACTTTTCTGGGACAAAGATGGATTGTTGTTAATTAATTACCTTACACCAAAAGTTACAGTGATAGGGAAATATCATGGCAAAGTTTAAAGCTGGAATTCGAGAAAAACGTTGATGGGGCATTCCTGAGACCTAGCTGGTAAACAATAAGATTCGAAGTATCTGATATGATTCATGAAGTTGAACCACACTATTCATGACAGTTTTGGTAGGTAGTTTTTTGAACTGGTTAAAGCCCATTTCAATATGAAATTAATATTAAAATAAAATAATAAAATGTGGTAGGATGGTGACCGCAACTATTGTGCTAGTGCAAGTGTTCAATGGAGGATAAATTTTTACAGAACTGGTTTCTCTTTTTCTGGAGAAGCAATTGCAATAGTCTGGGTTCACCATCATTATCTTAGAACCATAAGACCAGAATTATAAATGGCTGGTTCTAAGATCATGAGGGTGAATCCACACTATTGCAATTGTTTCTCCAGTAAAAGATCTGCAACCACCCAGTTTGAAACTGTGGGAAGCGATTAAGTAAACATGGATCATTCCTGTGGCACGTTTCAGACAGGTCTTTGAGTCTGTGCCGTAATGAATCTATGCTGTCTATCAGGTGGTGTACCTAAAAGTCACCATTCAGAGTACTGCATGTTTTTTTTCAGTGTTTGTATATCTTAAGAAAATATGGAACTTTTTAAAACTGAAACAATCAAAGGGCATCTCATTAAGTCAAAATTTATCTAGCAGAGGGTAGATTTATAAGGATAAAAGACCATTCGAACCACGAGTGATCAGTGACAAAGAATCAGAGTGCTATAAATTAGATGACATGGGATGTATCGGAAAGATATGAAGGGAAATTAACTGAACCAAGGTTCAGTTCCAGTTAACACCAGAGGTGAAAGGTTTACACTATTATGATCCTCTGAAATCAAGAAGTCCTGATGTCTTCCCAAACCATAAAGAATATGCGAAAGACATGGACAACTGTAGACCAATGGATGCGATTTCAGTGGTGGGAAAGGTGATGGAGTCGGCGGTTATGGATACAAACAGGTTCATCTTGATAGAAATGATATCCTTAATGGATTATAGCATGGGTTCGTCAAGGGGAAGCCTTGCCTGACAATCTACTTAATTATTATTACGAAGGCATAAAACAGTTGGTGCAAGAAACAAATCACTGCAAGAAACATCTTGACTTCAGTAAAGATACTGTTCCACGTGAAAGGCTATTGCATAAAGTGGAGCAAATTGGGATTGATGGTAAAATCCTTTATTGGACTAACGGCTGGCTAAAAAATACAATAGATTAGTCATAAATGGACATTGCTCTGAGTGGACAAGTGCAGTAAAGCGGATCTCTTAGGTGTCAGCGTTGGGGCACCCTTTGTTTCCTATCTTCTTTAATGACATTAGTGAGGGAATGCAGGGGAAATTTCGAAAGTTTTCTGATGATTCAACAGTAGGAAGGGTGGTTAACGATCAAAAGAACCAGGCCACTTTCCTTCAAAACGATTTAGATTGGTCATCCAAATTTAAAATTGGCAAATGAAGTTTTAATGCTTTTAAATACAAGGTCATGCACCTAGGGAACAGAAATCCAGGAGTTATAATATAGGGGAGTGGAGCTAAAGTGAATAACACAAAAGAGGCTTATGGATTCGATTCAGTTATATAAGAAATTTTCCATGCAGTGTAAACAAGTAGCTAGGAAGGCACTGGTGTCGTGTCTATTATGTACAGGCCATTCTCAAGTAGGTAAAAGGTGTCACTATCCCTTTTTATAAAGCGATGGTGGGATAGCATTAAGAACATTGTGTGTAGGCCTGGAAACAACACTGAAGAAAGACAGAGCTCCTAGAAAGGATTCAGTGAAGGGCTGCTAATCGATGTCCATATGAAAAAAAAAAAAAAAAACGGTTTAGAATATGTGGCCTGCAAATTTGACAACTAGACATCTTACGGAGGACTGGACAGAGGTACAAGACCCTGAAGAGAATTTGTAAAATGAACGCGGGAGATATATTTCTACTAGTAAAAGAAAGAAAAATCAAGGATGCAAGTAAGCAATTTAGAGGTCGACTTTGATAAAGTTCAAAGTGCAATTAGATAATCATTTCTTGGCCATGGTGATGGTACAAGTGATAGAATTTTTTCTTTTATTATTATTATTAATTTTGGGATTTAGGTTTTGGTTTGTTGTAGGGTTTCGGCCCATCATCGACTTAAACTTGCGCTGAATATATTATATCTGCAAATTGCGTGTGTTCTCTGGTTGATTTACTTTTTGCTGGACTAAAAACTATGTTACCCTAGCATACCCTACCGATTTGGCTCTGAAAAGGTTACACATTCCTTATTTAACTCAAGTTCCAAAATTTTGATCTAGGGTGTGTGATGTTTGATGAATAAAAAATGAATAAAAATAATTTATTTACTGAATAATTCAAGGCTTTAAATAGGTAATGAAGTATAAAGAATTTCAAAAACGTCTGTCCTTCGAAGAATAACAAATATTCCTCAAGTTTACTCAGTCCTTTCAGCGCTAGACACCTCAATCATATCTCCCCTTAGACGTCAGACTTCGCAGATGGGAACGAGTACATCTCATTGCACTCGCCCCCAACTGCGAAGTCTGCACTCGTCAGCAAACTGGTCACCCTTTTTTGAACTCTCTACATAAGTTCTATGTCCTTTTTTTTAGGTGCAGTCTCCAGACCTGAAAATAACATTCAAAATGCAGCCTAACCATGTCTTGGGGGATAATTACATACTTCCTATAAATCATGAACAGAACACCGTGTAATTTCCTAACCACCATGGATTTTGCTTTTCCTTTTTTTCGGGATAACTTTTAGCTCCTCTATCTCCCCTAGCTGACATGTAACCTCAGGACATTGTTCCCCAAATACATTAGCTTATATGCAACCGATCCAAGTCTTTTTGAAGCAACATGGCCTGGATCGATTTGTTAACCCCTTCTTCTCTTCAACTCATCAAACTCTAATAGCTTCCCTTGGATACCCTAGTCAGTATCATTGAATATAAGGTACTGAAACCCCCAAGGTAATTTAGCTCGCCTTCTTTCAGTTGGAAACCCACTAATGTATGAATATGAAACTTCTATCAAATTACACTAAATCTTGTTCCAAATAAAACAAAACTTACGAGTCTATTTTTAATATGATTCGGAAAGATCTCGCTTTGATATGATGAGGAATTTTTAGGACCCCTCCCGGTTTTTCGTCCTCCCAAGAGCGTCTCCTTCTTAGGGTGAGGCAGCAGAGTAATTACCAGCAACCGTATCAGCTAATGTCACTTCAACTAAAACAAAATGGTTTCTCCCATATATACTCCAAATTTAAGGACATTGCCAGCATAACAGATTGAACTCAATGTACATTTTCTGCCTGCCTTCTTCTTCTCCCTTATAATGCCGATATATGCTAAGTCCCGCGTAGACTAATAGTTGCTCTTATATAACAGAGGATAAAGGAATTCAGTGAAACTCATATTTATCCAGCTGCTACACCTGTACAATGTATTTTCCACTGACTTCCAGGAAGGTTAAAGTAAAAATACACAGAAGAGACATAACTAGCAGCGTAGTATACAAAAATAACGATCGTTAGAATAACTATTTTTTACGTTTTACTAATTAGAGATAATAATTGGACAGTGTCATGCAACGCGAGACTCGAACTATTAGCACGACTTTTATCATTTAATCAAAGGTTTGCCAACTGCAAAATGAATACGCCACAAACTACTGTAAGTATTCCTAGTACTTATTCATTAAAAAAATAATAATAATAAAAGAAAGAAAGAAAAGGTATATATTTCACGCACGGCAAGGACCCACATAACAGAACGCTTGAGTTTTACGTTCCCTGGTACGGTTACGGCAATGCGAGTTTTATCAACACGCCGCATGAATACTAAATAGTGAATGTTTTGAAGTAGCCAATCAGAGGAGGAGGAAAGGGCTGGTGGCATCACGGGTGTGGTTCGGCATGAAGGGGCCAAGGCTACAACGGATATTTTGGTAAAAAACATCTAAACAAGTTTTTTTTATAGACAAACTTTCATCCAGTAAACCAACAGATGCCCACATTTATGATGCTATGAGGATTACAAATAGAAACTTGAAATTTTGTCTAAATAAATGTCCCTCAAGGCAAAATTCTTTAACTTTACAGTTCTTTGTAACGGCTAGATGGAGAAAAGAGGTAAAAAAAAGTATTGTATGAGCTTAAGAGCTTTTCCTTTTAAGCAAACTACATTTCATTGTGTACCTATTTTCATTTCAAATACACAGAATTTTATAACCTTCAACATTTTCACATCGCGTGTAATGCTATAAACAACCTCCCAACCCTAATCCACACCGCCTTTCTGCCTGCGGATGTTTATTAAGGGTGTAACCTATATAACCCCGATCCCAAATCACACCGAAATCTTTCAAAGGATGTTGTTGGAGAACAGGTGTACCCTTCAATGCTCGAAGAAGGATATGTCGGTAGCCTTGACGATGGCACAATTTCTATTTATCCGCATTGTGAGCTTGGAGTGGGAGGGGAGGGGAATAATATACGCCATATTCGATGTCCGTCATAAAAAAACATGGTTAATGAAATATCCAATAAAAAGTATAATTACGCTTCAGTCAGAACTGGTAAAGAAAAGCAGGTGGGGTTTCGGGCTGCAATCAAGAAAACGCAACATGAGAATGTTGGCACAGTGCCAGATAATTATGCCTACGTCATTGCTGTATTGGAATTACTGGATCTTAAAATATTCCGAATAACAGATTTTCCATATTGTATGTTAAGCGATATGAAAAATTCCAAGCTGAATATGGGCCGAGGGAAATTTTCTGACCATTCTTTGTGTAAGACAACCTTATAAACTCCAAGGCTGCTTAGCATATCTGAAGAGTTTACTAACATCAATGCTCATGGCCTTTCCGTTGGATGTAGCGCTTTAGCCGTGGTCGGCAGAAGCATCATAGGGCAGCTGACTGATATTACCTACTCCAACTTCCCTTGTTTGGTAATATGAGTACAGTGGGTTGTCCAAAATTAAATAGGTCATCACGTATAAAAAGCAAGTAGAATTCGGTTTTATTTATTTAATACCATATACGAACATAGTATTCCGGTAATGAATTGACTATGGGCTAAGAGGTTAGATATTTATTAATACTGGACTTCACTGTGCATTAGAATGTTCCAACAAACGGTTTACGTCAACTATTTCTTTGGGGAGGATGGAAAGGGGTTAATGTGAAGTACGTGTATTTCCCTTGTCCGTAAAAGGTTCAGTTGTCGAGTTTCAACGTTTGAAACATGTAACCATATGGTTTTTGTACTTATATTATCAAAATTTCCCGCATGTTTCATGTGTGGTAAAAGGTCCCACATCAACCCTTTCACTAAAGGGGCAACGGTGATAGAGAACTCCTACACACATCACGATTCAAAACCCCACCCACCAGGGCGGAGGGAAGTAAAGAAGGCTACATCATGACGTACAACGTGACCACACACACCACACAGAGAATCGACAGGGTGACTTGAGGTACAATTAGCAGACAGGTGTTTCACGATGCTGCACCCTTTCGTACAAAGGGAGGAGGCGGAGAGATGAAGACCGCTGGATAGTGGTGGCAGAAGTGTATTTCACTATCAGCAGGAAGTGGCACCTGCAAGTAGTAGTGGACAGTTATTATTAAACGTCTAATCTTTTCTTTACATGCGACCACCCCTTTTACATTTATATTATGGTTAGAATATCCCCCCTTTATTACAGTAGTCGTAACCCCCTACCTGATTAGATAAGTGGCATCACATGGAGATGTCAATCTACCAGACTAGATAAGCCTACCTAATACAGGATGCCGTCGATAAAATCCTATTCTTATTGAGATATGCTGGTGCTGTTGTCTCATTGTGATATCTAGCAATTGACTTGGCCACTGAAGCTGTTATTTTTTTTCCGGCATCCAATCTAATTGACTGACAAACTGAAAAATCAACCAGCTGTCATGTATAGTTGGAAGCACAGATTAGTGTTATTGCCACGCATACTGAAGAAACGAATTCTAAAAAAAGTGTACTCTATAATTGTTCATGTACATTGTACAGAATAACATTAATTACACCCATATATTCATAAAAAGAACAGAGAAAAACAAATATATACACTTTATACAAATAAACATGTACATGGATGAAAATCCCATATTATTTTTACTTGAGAAATGGTAATTATTATGAAGCTAAACAAAAATGATAATTATTATTTTTAACTTTGTTAAATTATATATATTAATATATATTTATTTACAGTTGAATATAAATAAGTATATGAATAAAATAATTAAGATTATAAAATAAACACCCTACAAACGAAATTATTGCACACCAGAGGGCTAAACGATTCGCTTGCAGTTATTTATTTTACAGCGCGAGACGTATCAGCTTCAAATCAAATGTCAGTAAAGTAAAAATAACAGAATTCCTATTTTTAACTCTAAATATTTTATTTATAGTTCAATATAAAAATAAAATCGTAAAATAATTAGATTATAAAATAAATACCCAAAACGAAATTAATTACACTAGAGGGCCACACAATTCGCTTATAGTTTTCTATTTACATACGCGCTTGGTTTATAGCGCGAGACATTCCAACATGGAAATCAAATAATAGAAAAGCAAAAATAATAACGTAATTATTCTTTTTAACTCTAAATACTTTTATTTATAGCTCAATATATAAATAAAATTGTAAAATAATTAGATTATAAAATAAATAAGTAAAGTTAAATTAATTGCACCAGAGGGCCACACAATTCGCTAGTAGTTTCCTATTTTACATAAGCGTTTGGTTTACAGCGTGAGATGCCAGCCTGGAAAATCAAATCGATCAACTGCACGCAACTTTAGAAACAAACCTGACATTTAATACGATCAGCACAAAATAAACATTACTCATTTGGGATGAAAAATTATTGTATATTTATTGAATGTAATAATCTCTTGCAAATCACAGAAATATAATCCACACTTCTGGTTCTGCAGGTGACGGGAGATCGTTGCAATTGTACTTCAGCGACGCTGTATTAATTCTAAGATGCTTACCGCGCTAAGTTTATTGCTTTAGTAAACAATGAACCCTAAATGAGGCTAATGTAACGGGGAAATAACCAATTAATTTATACTTCTAGAGGAGACACATGAATGCCTTTGCCTTGCATGAACGTGACAATTGCACTCAACACCATCAAACAGATTTACAAATGATGCAGATGGAAAAATTCAGAAAATAAACATATTGTTCCACTAACGGCTTACAGCGCTTAAGCTGTGGCAATATAACGGAAAAGAGGTACGAGATCAAAAGTAATTAAGTTGGAAGGAAAGATGCAGGAAGGAAGGAAGGATGAATTTACGAGGACTTCTGGAGGGAAGAACATTCTTTAGAATTATATACCGTAATTTACTTTTTGGATGGATTGCCATTCTATAAATGCTCTTGGTCCAGAAATTATGCGATGGTTTATGGGGGTAACGTGGATTATTTTGGATGTAATAAACACAATTTGAAAGACGAGTCCACGGACAAAAAGGCAAATCTCAATCTACGTTGGTTGCTTGTGATTACTGGGGAATTTTGAAGAGTTTTTTTTTTTAGTACCACAGATGATCATCTAAGTCTGCAGATGATACAAATGTTGGCAGGGTGGTTAATGAAAATAATAAATGTATGCTACTCCAACAAGATATATAAAAAATAGGAAGATGGACTGAGCATTGGCAGTTGAATCTAAACATTGACAAATGCAAGATACTGCATTTGTGTAGCAGTAATCCCGGATTAAGTTATCAACTGTGATAATACGCTGAAGGTAATGGAAAAGGGAGTGGGATCAAGAGTAGAAGGGAATCACCAAGAAAGAAAAGAATGATGTCCAGCTCAGGACCCTGGGTGTGCCAAGCCCATACTCACCAGATGTGAGCCCTTCTCTGAGCAGAGCAGAAAGGCTGCGAGACAACTGATGGTTGTTGTTGTAGTAGGTTTTAGGAGCATCAGCGACTAAGACCATATTTCTCCGTGTATATTGCATGTGTTCTTGGGTCGATGTTCTGTTTGCTGGATAAAAAACCCGAGTTTCCAGAAGAAAAATTATGCAACCATCGCCTGAGACCGACTAACTCGGCCACGTTGTAAAGAAGGCTAATAAAAATTTGTCACTCATCGACGGGACTCCAACTCAACTCTTTTCCACCTGTGTGGGGAGGACGGCGATCCTACGAACTGTGGTACCCACGAGGGTACAGTTCATGGAGTTTTGTCAATGATATACAAGAATTTTTGTCAGCAGAGACAACGAGGTGATTATCCCTTATACTGTATAAGGCAAGGGTTAGGCTACATCTTTAGAAGTCTTCAGTTCTGCAAATTGCAGCATCTAACCACCTCAGGAGACCTGTTTAAGGACTTAAATCCATTGAGTAAACTAGAGTTTGTTTCAACTAGTGAGGAATTAATTGTCAGAATACACTTTCAGCTAGTGGAACGATTTTTGGTTCTAAGATAAAATTTTCTGTTTGTACTCTGGGAGAACCAGAAAGTCAAAGATCACTATGTTTAATAGTCAAGTACTGTACTTTCGCGTTTGACCACTCGTCCATGAAAATATGGATCTAGATTAACGACAATGGTCAAATAAATCAAATATCTCAGAGGCTAATTAAAACCATCAAGGTAAATTGTATTGAAATTCAAGGTCTTTTTATATGGGAGGTGGTACACAACTATCGAGCCGTGCAAGAATCTTCATAATCAAGGACAAGAGATGATTAAAGCAAATCGCGAGGTACTTTATGTAAAATATTTCTTTCAATAATTCATCAAAAGGAAGAAGAAGTCAGCCAGTATTTGATCTAGAAAAAAAAAAGAGAAATGTTTGTTCAAGATGGCTTTTTTTTTGTTCGCTGTTTTAATTATCAAAGTAGAAAAATAAACTATTTCAATGGTAAAGGAAGGGATAAGAAGGTCCCTAAAAAAGTTCCCTCAAGGCTAATGACCGCGATGGCTTATAAAAAACAACCCATTTCATATATTCGAAATTTCCTCTGGCAGTGGTAGAGGAAAAACAAAGACCAACCATCAATAGCTACAGGAGAGAGCGAGAGAGAGAGAAAGACGAAACGCCAGTGAGCGTAGCGCGCGTGCCTGAACGTTGGAGAGCAGAACACTCATTGTGGAAGTGCTCTCAGAGGATATGTCCACTGTGCCTAAGGGGGTGGACGCAGGAAACAGAAATTAGACCAGCTGTCAGTCATAGCTGAGGCGAATGTAGTTCCGGCGCAATCGCACTAATTACTTGAAAAAGCTTTTGCAGAAGAAGGACTTTTCATTCTTCAATCATAAAGGAATGTTAAATAAGAAAAACAACTTATTATAGACTCCACAGATAGAGAGAAGATGAAAAATTGCAGCACGCAAACTTTAAATACAAGATCAAGTCCGATTATGGTACAATAAGAAAGTGAACTAAATGGAAAATTTGCCGTTTTTATTGGGGAGTTTAGGGGAACATTAGGGGGGGGGGAAACCTCCAAGGGAACATTAAAAAAAAAAAAAAGTAAATAAAATACTTAGTCTTAGCTCATCTGCGTCCAAGAATCTTTGTTATGAAACTAATTTTGTTTGCTGGATGAAAAACCCGAAATCATTTAACCCTTTTAAATATCCCCGAAAAAAACCCAAATTGAACTTTATTAAATAGCTAGTGAACCATTCTGAAATGCTCCGGCCCTACTTTAAACCCAGTTTCTAATAAGGCTCGAAGTCCTTAAGAACTAACACAAATCGTGTGGATGTTAACCGGGAGTGGGGAATAACCCCCAATGCACATGCATATTCATCCAGGTTGATAACCGAAACTTCAACGACTTTCCTCTCTCTGCTTTTCCCGCCATCGAAGGTCAATGCTCGAGGGTGAAAAGAGAACTTCACCCCTTTCACTTTACCTCACCGGGTCCCTTTATCATCCGCCGGTCTCCAGGATGCCGTGAGGGAAGGCCACATTTGGCATTTTCTAATAACAAAGTTTCCTTTGGGAACTTTTTGAGGGGTTAATTTATGAAGGGGGGGAGTATCGAGGCCAATGTACCAAGTAGTCTACCTGAGGGCGACGCTCCAGGGTGAATCTGCGACGGAAGAGCCCTCTTCAGAACCCCCACTTAAAGAAGAAAAAAAGAAGAGAGACAAATAGAGAGACGAAAGGGTTGATGCAAAGCAGCAACATGCGATTTCCGGCGAGAGGTCGCTCTTCCGGCGTCGGACAAAGTTGCACGGGGTCAAGCAAACATCCCAGAAGGGGAACGGGGCAGATGGTGCTGCTAAGAGACGCCAGGAGTACCGTTACGCCACACAATATGGGAACAAAGGGTTGAGAGAGTTGAACGTCCCAGAAATTGTAAGGGGGTGCCTGTTGCCCTCGTGACACTGCATCATGGAACTCGTACTTGGATTCCTTGTGACATAACAGTGATCAGACCCTAAGGAGTATTGTGACAGACCTCCGAAACCATCGAGGATACCTGGACACCCAAGTAAGTGTTTTAATCTTTAATTACCATTCTTTTTGCTAATAATTTAAAGAGGTAAATGACCTGACCTCGTGGCCGTTATTGCAATCTCCCCATTCCACTACAGAACCCAGTGGGGAAACCGTACACAGTTCATTGACTAGGGTGAAATGTCCCACTTGGGGAATACGCTGAAGATATCCAATTGCCAATAACCTAATGATATTACGTAATATTCTTTCAATTTTAAAAATTGCGGAGGTTTTCCAAATACACGAAACTTGAGGTCAATGCCATTTATAATTTACAAGGTAAACTTTAAACAGCGCCGGCCCTACACCTTTCTAAAATTATACTTTTTGTATAAGGTATTTGACGCATGCAGTAAGTTTGCTGGAGGACCCAAACCCCAAAGACAATTTTAGGGCCGTGTGTGTGTATAATGCTGTGAATAGTTATGAAAAACGTCATCTATCAGTTGCCAACGGCAACCTTGGACTCAACCTACAGTTCATAGATAAAAAAACATAAAAAATAGAAGAACCTGTTTTTCAGGTGAGGACTATGTTCAGCTTCTTTTTTATTTTTTTTCTTATTTTATCCTCAAGGGCAAGTAGGAAACTGTCTTTAGAGAAAAAAAGGTTAATTTTTTTTTAGTAATATATCACCAAACACCATCTTAAGATTAAGATCTGTATTTTTATCATATTTTCCACCATCTTCAGATTGAGAGCTGATTTTTTTCAATATCTCCACCATCTTAAGATCAAAACTATTTTTTCCATAATCTTAAGATTAAGATCTGCATTGTACCAAATTTTTCATCATCTTCAGATTAAGATCTGTATTTTTACCATATTAACCACCATCTTCAGATGAAGATCTGTATCTTGCCATATTAACCACCATCTTCAGATGAAGATCTGTGTTTTTCAATATTTTCTATCATCTTCAGATGAAGATCTGTATTTTTTCATATTTTCTATCATCTTCAAATGAAGATCTGTATTTTTTCATATTTTCTATCATCTTCAAATGAAGATCTGTATTTTTTCATATTTTCTATCATCTTCAAATGAAGATCTGTATTTTACCATATTTTCCATCATCTTAAGATTTCTATTTTTTTTATATTTTCCATCATCTTAAGATTTCTATTTTTTCCATATTTCCCACCATCTTGTGTCCTGTAAGATGGATTTTCCGATGAAAGTGTGTTGCAATTGAGCATCGCGATGGATGGTTGAGGACAAATCTCCAAAGAGCAATTTGTGCCATTAATGTATTCGTGATTGTTGGAAGAGTGTTGTATGAATAAACAAGCGGTTGAGGAATTTCTCAAGATGGTGCCTTTCACAATTTCATTTGGGGACCATCTTATGGACAATTTAGGGGTTAAGCACCGCGTGACAGTTAGCGACCAAACGAAAAATAAATTATGAACTCGGAGCTTCTCGTATCGCGTTTCGTGCGATCTTTAAGAAGGTTAGCGGAAAAATGAAAACGCAGGCCAAGTTTCGGAAGGTTGCACGATATTCGGCCACGGCTGGGAAAGGATGAACACAAGAATCTGGCAGACGCGATTTCAGAAGGGAGGGGGAGGGGGTGGGAGGGGGTGGAAGGGGTGGACACGGAGCAGCAGAATGCAAATAAGTTTTCGTGCGCGCTTCGCTGCATATAACGGCATCCAGGTGAAGGGTCAAACAGGGTCACGTGAAGTTGGGTGCATTTTTTGTTGGGTGTGTGTGTGTGTGTATATAGATGGACAGACAGAAAGAGGGAGAGAGAGAAATATTTAGAGAGAGAGAGAGAAGAAAATGATAGACAATATGCATGAGAGACAGAGAGCGGAAAATGACAGAGAATGAGAACAGAAGAAAACAGCAAGAGAGAGAGAGAAGTAAAATGATAGAATGTGTGAAACGAAGTGAAAATAGAGAAAGGGAAAGAGAGAAGAAAATGGCAGAAAAATTAATGGACAGAGAGAAAGAGACAAAAAAAAAAGGGAAGGAAGTAAAATAAACAGCGAGAGAAAAATAAAATGGTAGAGAGAGAGAGAGAGTGATTGAATGAGAGAGAGAGAGAGAGAGAGAGAGAAATGATAAAGTGAATAAAGAAAGAGACAGAGAAAGCAAAGTAAATTATAAAGAGAGTGGAAAAGAAAGAAAGAAAAAAAAAAGAGAAAAGAAAATTAGATGAAAGGTAGAGAGAAGAAAATGATAGGAATAAGGAGTGAAAGAATGGAGAGAGAGAGAGAAAAAGAAAAAAAAATGCATGAGAGCAAAATGTGTGTGAGAGAGAAATAAAGAGAAAGAAGAAAAAATAGAGAGAGAGAGAGAAATAAAAATAAAAAGAAAGGAAAAAAGAGAGAGAGAAAGAAAGAAGGAAAAATAAAGAGAGAGAGAGAAAGAAGGAAAAATAGAGAGAGAGAGAGAGAGAGAAAGAAGGAAAAATAGAGAGAGAGAAAGAAAGAAAGAAGCAAAAAAATAGAGAGAGAGAGAGAAGGAAAAATAGAGGGAGAATTTGATAGACAAAAATGCATGCGAGACAGAGAGAAGAAAACAGCGAAAGATAGAGAGAGAGAACAGAAGAAATTAATACAGAGAAATAAAGATAAATAAAAAATAATGAAAAAAAAAAAAAAAATATATATATATATATATAGAGAGAGAGAGAGAGAGAGAGAGAGAGAGAGAGAACAGAAAAATAACAGAAAGAAAAAGAGAGGGAACAAAGAAAAAATGACAGAAAAAATGGACAGAGAGAAAAAAAAAAGAAAGAGAAACTGAGAGAAGGGGAAGGAAGCAAAATAAACAGAGAGAAAAAGAAAATGGTAGAGAGAGAGTGATTGAATGGAAGAAAGAGAGGAGAAGCGATAAAAATGAATAAGGAAAGAGAGAGAGAGAAAGCAAATGGAAATGATAAAGATAGAGTGAAAGACAAAGAAAGAAGAAAATGACACAGAGATGAAAATTAGATGAATAGAGTGAACGAATGAAAGGTAGAGAGAAGAAAATGATACAGAGATAGCGAGAGAAAGAAAATTTCAAAAATATACAATTCTAAGTAAAGTTGTGTGCTGATCAATCCCGAAATAATTGAACAAAAAGACTGGGTGCAACTTAACTCTTCAGTTCATCCAAAATTGTTGTTTTGTTCGAGATAAATTTGCTTCACATAATATTGTTGCTATTATTATTGTATTGTAGTGTTTAAAAAAAACAATTCAAAAAACTGATCTCCTCCACAATCTCCAACCCACTGTTTTACCAGGCCTGCTCACCTCCACACAGCTATCACTAAAAGATCGACAACCACTATTCTTATCAGAATTCAGGAGGGCCTCGACAACAAATCCCAACTGGACATCATCTTTTTTGATATCCAGTCTGCCTTTGATACTCACTGTCCTGGCTGTTCTTAACTATTTCAACATCCATGTAAATATTCGTCTGACCTTGATGGCAATCCTCCAGGAGAGCCACCTTTCAATCACCCAACAGTTTCTCCGCGAATACACCACTACAAAAGGAGTCCCACAAGGTGGGACTCCTCTTGTAGTGGTGTATCCGTTTCTTTCGATTTCCCGATTTAAATAAGGATTTGTGGTGGACCGCTACATGACCATGAAGTCCTCTTTGTTTAAGATGGAGTTTTCAGTGGATGTACACAAGGGAGGTTCCTGTTGAACTCAACTCTAATTTCAGGTGCAGTAAGTCGTCGACTGCGTTTAGAAATCAGTGTTATGGTCTTATCTTGTGCTTCTTATATCGTTATATCGTGTTTTTTTTTTTCCTTTAAACTACCAATCTCCTTGAATCGAAGAATGGTAATCTGCACTCCTTTAAACGAACAAGTAGTTTTCGCCAATACTTCTCATGGAATAACTCTCTTTACAAAGAAATAAAGACGAGTCCAAGAACAAAGGAAAATTTTAGGAAGAATGAGATCAACTAGACTCAAATGGATGGGCCACATGATTCGACCTAGTTTGCTTCTGGATGCAATGGAGGAGACTGTGGAGGGAAAACGTCCTGGGGGTAGACAAAAAAAAAAAAAGACCTTCATCCGGGAAGTTGCTGGATTAAGCAGGACTTCGAAATTTTGAAGAACTAAAACAAATGGCACAGGAGAGACAAAGATGGTAACAGCTCATCAGAGGAACTGACCAGTCACAAGACTGAATTACTGATGATGATAAAGAAATAATAGCATCTTTTTTTTCCAGCACCCAATTTATTTCTTGTCATGTTCACCAAGAAACGCACAACTTACATCAAATATGCTTTCTCAATAAAGTGGGCAGCTCAAAGAAATAGAGTAGATGGGTTGAAGTATTGATCCTAGTGACTGAAAATGGGTCATTATAAGATGTCCAAAAGTTCTACAGTCAGGAACCTTCGGATAGATCGCAGAAAGTGACCAAAGGGCGTTCGAAGGAGGGTAATCTTCATCGAATACTATTAATCAAGCCTTAGTGGGTAACACAATTGGTAGAATCGTTGTCCTCCCAACATTGGGTGAAAAAGACTTGAGTTCGAGTCCCGTCGATGATGGGAGGGATTTTTATAGGTCTATTTCACAAAAGGACTGAGTAAGTCGGTCTCAGTAGAGGACACGATGGTTTTTTTTATTCCCGAAACTCTAAGAAAGATGTAGAAATTGAAAATTATCTTAGTTTGATGGAGACTGACTGGTAACCATTCTGCCTAGAACATCCCAGGCATGCTCTAGGTGGATTAAACTAGATCCTGCTTACTAAAAAGATCCACAAAAGGTGCTGATTTTTATTGATGCCATTGATGGAACCCACTGATCTGTACAGATCAATGGTCATCTTGAATTGTGTATGCAGGTGTGGTGATCTCATTTCGGGAATCAATTTGGTTCCTGAAATGAGATAAGAAGACCACTTGTGAATGCAAAGAGTGTAATTTTTCCTATTCAACCTTAACTGGCAAGAAGCCGAGCAACGTTGTCGCTCTTTTCGCTATAATATGGATGGCCACGATTTGCTTTTGGTTGAGATGGTGGACTCAGTCAGCCTTAAAATGGCCGTCTCAATGTACAATTATGGCCCGCATTGAAATTCAAATTGCAGATACTAAAGATCACGCGGGGATATTTTAATTATTATTCGAATTAACCCAATAAAAACAAATTCGCTGTAAATCATTCATCATGTTGACTGTTTTGCAGAGCCCTCTAGTGTGTGGGTGCGCGTATACACCTCCAAAGCATTCTTGGGAGGGGCTCCATCCCCTAAACTCGCGATTTTTTGCTGATATTTCATCCAGATAGAACATAACTTTTGGTTCTCAAATTAATACTTTGAATTTAATTTTATTTAAATTAGATTGCTTTAGTTTTCTTGTGCATGAATACGTGCAAAAGTTAAGAAACAACGGACAGGATTCTGGCCCGCGGGCCAAGTTTGACAAACCTCTAGCATAAATTAACGATTTTTAATGATACATTTATAGTTTAGGTAAGAAAAGAATACAACCCTTTTATAATTCTTGGTAAAATCCTTGAGAAATACTGTAAATAACACCAACCTCTTTTAGTGGCAAACCCGTATACCATCCTAGAAATCAGCAAGTTCCATCACGGTCCTTATTGTGTTTCATCCAAGAGCTATCCATCATCGGTCACAGTTCCAGGTGAAATGCAATAATTTTGTATTAACAATTTAGTCGACACCCCTTGAAGAGGAAATCGCAGGGAGTGAACCAGGTAGGTGGATGAAGAATGGGGTCGAAGTTCCATCATTCGCCCACAGGTTGGTGATAGGGAGTCCAGACAAATCGAGTAAAGTATTCGTACTACACCCCTTCAAGTTTGTGGATTCTGTACTCGTCTTCAACTCCGATGGCATACAAATGAGAGAAAAAACACCCAAAGGTGTCATCAGTACTCATCGATCTAAGAAAATATTGGAGTTACAAAACTTAGAAGCCCATTTTTGGTTATCCAGTCTCGTACTTGTTTGTGGATGCTTGGAGAATAAGATATAATGAGTTTAAGTTACATCCGGTTGTCAACGTACCGATATTATAATCCAATGTCCACATCAGATAGTAGTAGTTTTACACTTTGCCAGAAGAGGGCAGAATACGTAATGAAATTATACAGGTTATAAGAGATACTTTGTGAGTTTATTTTGTTTATGTCAGTCGTAGGGAACTGATAATGATCTAATGACTCAATATAAAACAAAATTGGTGTGTTGAGCTCATTGGTGACCTCTCAAAGCAAGAATATAAATGCCTACTGCCAAAAAGGGGATGAAAATCTCCACCCATTTGTTTATCTTTTAAAAGCAATCCCTGCTCACATCTACAAGTCACTCGAAACTGGACTTCAATTTAAAAAAAAGAGAAGAAAAAAAAATTTGGTCTCATAATGATGACATCACAACCTTTTATCTAACAGCCATCCTAAACTCGATACAGTCCCCTCAACGGATCCTCGAGTTCACACACTATCGGAACTACCCTTTCCTGTAACCCCCCCCAAAGACCGGTTGGCAGCAGCATCGATGATCGTGCCTTTGATCGTTCCCATAAAAAGAGAAAAACTTCAATCTTCCAGGGGTGCAAAGTGATGCACGTGCGATGGAGGGTCAATGTCCCATACTGCCACTGGCAGGTTCCGCTAGGATAGAGAGGGGTATGGGAGGCCCGAGCGGGTTGTTTACGGCATAAAAGGGGACCTTTTAGAAGAGTTCACCTAGCGGAGATGAAGAAAAAAAAAAGTGCACGATATTTTTACGTGGAAAATTTCCAGTGAAAAAAGTACCAACCCAGAAGAGTACTTAATTCTCCCTGAATGGGACGAGAACTTGAAGGAGTTATGAAACCCTTGATATGAATAAATATTCAGAGCTATCCAGGAAAAATCAAGAAACATCTCATGGTAGATAATGGTAGGAATAAATACAAAAGAGCCGCTAAGATTTTGGTCCTTCCATCTTTAAATTGGGGATCGAATAATATATTTTTAACTTCAACGCAAAATTGAAGTTAAAATCCGGGACATCAATTTGCTTGATGGGACGAGACTCTAATTCTATAAAGCTACAAAGACTGGAAAGGAAATATCTGGGGATTTGATTACGATGTTTGCAGCCCTAAAAGAGATTGAGGGAACTTAATGATGAAACGTTTTCTCTTTCATTGATGTGAGAAATAGATTCAAATTAAGATAAAATAATTGTAGAAGAAAACTTTCCTTTAGTCAAAGGTTAAACTAGTTGAAGGAGTTATCTCCTAGCCTTTGTACAATTATTTCAAACTGTGTGTGTACAATATCGTCAAGGATCCACCCTAACGGGATGCCTGACCATTCGTCTTTTAACAGCATCAGATTATACACAGAGATATATTTTCCTATCTCTTCTGTAAAGACCAAACAGGAGACAAATTCCTCACTGATTAAACACTGATTAGTATTAGCAAATGATGGAAGGAAGCTAGCTTATGCAAATCAGAAAAACAAACTTCCAGAATAGCAGATGGTAGTTTCTTCCAACAGGCACTCTTTAGCTGAAGGCAATTTTCTTGCACATCTGACCTGTAAACCAATTTTTTTTCAATTTAAATTAATGTTCCCTTGTGTGTCGCCCAACAAAGAATAAGGATGCCATCAGCATTTAGTTTATTCAATCCATTTGAAGCCTTCAATGTTTCAATCATGTCTCCTCGCAGACGCCAAGGTTCCAGATGCTGAATTTGCAGAACTGAAGTCTTTTTGGTAAGAATATGTGCCCATGATCCACATCCTTCATAAAATGAGCTTTCCAGATTTGTATGCAGTACTCAAGACGAGACCTAACTATTGTTTTATACAACGGACAATCACTTCCTCTTCCTTGCTAGAAAATTCCTCGTAATATCACTAGCAGTACCCCACCAGCTGTCCTAAGCAATCTTAGGACAGCTGGTGCATTGGTCGGGGAAGTTCATGTTGAATTGTGCAATTACTCCGAGGTCATTTTATTTCTCCAACACCCTGAGTATCTTCCAATTGGTATGGTATTCTGCGCTGATTGCTTCCCACATGAATTCCTTGCACTTATCAATGTCAAACCTCAATTGCCGCTTCTCAGCCCATCTCTCTAATTTCTTTCAGTCTTGTTGCAGTACCTAGGAGAGAGGTCAGGCTCATTTATAACCCACCTCGTCCTTTTATTCCCCTTTGTAAACTGAGGATATATTCGAACATCTCCAATCCATAGGGATTGGAGATGTTCGAATATTGGAGATGCTTGAATCCAACGATGCTCTCATAATTATGGCCAAAGGTTGGCTTGCACCTTTTCTGCTTCTTTTAACATAACTGGATGTAATCAGACAGCCTCAGGTTCCTTATTTACTTTTATCTTCAATAACTTTCTTCTCAGATACCACAAATCTTTTAGCTAACAGTCATAACTCGGTATACATCTAGTATACCCATCTCAAAACATTTCATTTGTGAATGTAGATGCAAAATATGTATTCAGTTTGTCAGAAATCTGAGGAGTATCATCAATGTGGTCTGTCCCTTATCTTCTAGTTAACATAAGCAAAGAATTCTTTGCATCCCTTGCCAAAGACTGCTCATAATCTTCCTTAGGTTGCCTAATCTCCTTTGTCACTTGATTGCAGACTAGTTTATATTTACCACAGGCCTCTGTATCGCCTGAATCTGTATCTTCTCTGCTAGGTTGCGCAACTGGATCACTCACTAATGTTGAATACTATTAGTACCTCAGTAAGATAAGTTTTTTAGCAACACGGTATGATATGGGCTTTAAGTTCAATGATTTCTTGATGAACGTGATTAAACCGAACTGAAGATCCCAATATTTTTTGATTCTTTTGACCAAATAATAAACAAATTCTTAAACAACAATCTGATGATGTCTGATGTACTGCTTACAATATATTGGACCTAAACAGATTAGGCACAGATGTATTTGACCAGGTGGTTGATGTGCCCATGTTGCCCGACAGTGTGTTCGAAGAAGAATGTCAGCTATAACTATCCACAGAGATAACTTACATCGATGGCTAAAAGAAAACCTCAACAGACTACTCTAAACTGCTCTCGCTAAATGAATTCAACGCCTCTAGTTCTGGAATCATTTATAATAGTAAAAAATTTCCCTTCCATTCATTTTTCTTTCCTCCTCTCAGGGTCTTATAGAAGTCAATCAGGTTCCCTCTAAAATGCAAGCTCTGCAACCCACATATTCGAATGTTTTTTCATATAGACACCCTCTTGCCAGTCTCAACCAGCCATGTTGTCCTCCTTTGGATACTTTCAAGAAGCCGAATGTCTTGGTCAGTGTTCCAAGTGCAATCTTACAATTGCTTTGTACTCTGGGATTATGAGCTCCCTATCTCTACAAGCAAATGTTCGATAAATCATCGATAGGACACCATGGTGTTCCTAGACTGTTTACCATAATGAAGAACTTCCTGTGGCCCGCTTCGTAACCCCCAAATTTCTTCCTTCCTCTACTGTTTGCAACTCAATCCCAACAAAGTGGGTAAGTTACTTTGAAATTGCTATTACTCTTTTATGACCATCCATGAAGACTAAAAATAATGATTTTTTAAATTAAGCTTAGGTTTTCTTTGAAAGACTTTGACACTGTTCTAAAACACTGTTCTTAGACGACTCCAAACAACTCCAAAACACAGCAGGGCAATGGTTTAGATTCATGCGCCATTAGCATCAAGGACTAGCAAGAGAGGGTCAATACCCTAAGAAAAATAAAGGAAAGCTGCATTGGTTAGCATTTTAAAAGCCCATTGGTTTTCTCCTTACATCGGTCCAATATCAATAAGATGTACATACAAAGGAATTAAGTTCTCAGGCTTCAACACTATCCATAAAAAGATGTTTTATAGCTATTAAATACAACCATGAATTCACTCAGTTACGCGTCTGAGCTAGACATACTTAATTACAGGGTCATGTCACATGATAATTATAAATTATAGACATCCTATTAAACCCAAATCAATCACAACCTCTGAATTTCTTTTTACTTCCATCAGGATTTGTTACGCGATAATCAGTCAAAAGGTACTCATTTTTCGCCCTCACCAATCACTGCTTGACACAACAAATATTTCTACAAGAAAAATAAAATAAAATAAAATAAAGTAAATCAAGCCGGAATTTAAAAGAACAATGGAAGCCACTTGGAAACCAAAAGTCTGTACTTACTCCTGAGTATTTTATGGGTAACCACTAGTTTAAAAGACCCGAAGCAAGTTATAAAAAATGTGAGTATAATGGGATGAAAAGTATTTAAGTAATTATCCTTAATTTACATATTCAGAAGGAAAGATGTAATCTTAAAGGCGTTCTATAAGGTCCCCAATAAGAAAAAGGTTGCTGACTTAATTTAGGAATAAATCTGATTTTTTAAGATTAGAGCCAAAGAGTCATTGGATTTAAGCATTAACTAAGATGGTTACCATACCAAGAAAAGGAAACTTCAATAGCGCGATGATTTAGTGAGCAAAGAGAGTTTTTTCAACTTTTTGTTCCATAGCAATGAAAAAACATAAAATTCATTGAAAATACAGTTCTTAATACCATCATTGGGTTAAGGACTGAGAAACCAAAAAGATATATTAATATTATCCTTGAAGAGAGGTTTATTTTGAAGTTTAATAAACATAACTTGTCTATCAGTTTAGCAAAGGCACTAAGAAAGCTCTTCATAAATCGTTCGACAAAGAAATGCATCTAAGACATGATTACTGTTTCTCTTCATCACGCATACCAATCCTATTAAAGTCTCCAATTAAATCTTACAAAGAATCAGAAACCAAAGTGCAATTAAGATCTACTTACACTCTTAACAAAATGGCCAACATCTAAACTTTCAGTGACATTGGTGGTACCATATATCTAATATACAACTAGAGTCCTGTTAGCCCAGTGAAAGAATCACTCTTTGATTCCTTTGGACATAAGGGTACATGTACGGGTAGATGAAAGAATTTCCAGATATTGTAGATGTTTAAATGGTCCTCTCAAACAGAACCATTTATTTATGGGAAGGCCAAAAGCAAAAAGTGTTGAAAAACTGTCTTTTGGAACAAGTGACCCAACCCCTTTTAGTCAACATATTTCATGTCTTTAACAATCAATAACTACAAGTGAACATTCTGCTGATTGAATTATTTTAAACTTCGAATATAAATGGTAAATCTTTGAAGATATTAGGCATAGGTAACGTATTTTACCCTCAGTTTTTGTGACGCAGTGGACCAAGTGGAAAAATAAGACGGGCAGCGCCATCTAGTGTTATCATTCATACTTATTTTTTGTAATATTTATTTTTTTATCGCGTATTAATATCTTTAAAACTATTATCACAGCGTTATTTGAATATATTCCATCGAATTCTTAATATCAGTCAAAAAACAATAGTCGTATTGGTTGATTGATTAACTGTTCCTTTTGAATTAATCAAAAATATTTCAGTACGCGGGCATAAACCGTTAGGCCTAAGAGGCCTTTTTTCGAATATTTTGAAAAATACTTTGAAAAAAATACATTTTAGATCAGATGTAAGACGTTGGGGTGTATATTGATAAGGAGAATGTCCTTCTATTAACCATTTTGGTTAAATATTGTTAAGTCGTTAATGCACAGTGATTTTTGTTATTGTCCAATCGAAAGATCATTTCCAATTAAACGCCAAATATATCCTTGGGGATAATACAATCAAAAAACATTTTTATATAGCAGCAAAGGCAGCAAGAAGAAGAGGGGTGGTCCTGTTTATTTTCAACTGAACTGAGTCGACGTATGCAACCTCGACATTACTAAGAAGGGCATGCGGCCATCATTGGATCCAGACATCTTGAAATGAGCGAAGACAGGTCCATTTTAAATTAGAATTTCTTCAGCAGAAAAAGAAATTCTTGGTCACATTTAAAGTTAATGATGGGCATATCAAAAAGTGGTTAAACCGCTTTAAAGTAACAAAAATACTGCAGAATCTCTGTCTCCTCCTAAGTGTGTGTTTTTATGTAAAAATAATGCCCATGGCGACGTTGGACGTGGACAGCGCATAGTTATCATCACAACTGAAGTGTTCAACCCATAATGATAACACCATAATCAAATTTCAGGTATTTGTTGGTTAACATTGACAACTCTTTCAAGAGATGAGATGAATGCCAATTTTTTCAATACAACTGGCAGATTAATCTGTATATTATGCATTCCTTGAACAGAACCTAAGGATACAAAAGATATAGACTGTTATTTTAAACTAGATGTACTCTAGTCAATTTTGCCGGATGAAAAGCTAACCATTAAGAAACACTCCTGTTTTTATAGTCGCATTAAAGCTTCCATAAGACTCCACTCCAACGTGACACATTTTTAGATTATCAGCAATCACTAGACTGATGAAAATAAAAGGGAAAGGTAGAACATTTCAAACACCATGAAAATAATACTGAGAGAAGAACTGAGATGGAATAAGACCAAATAGTGTAACCAGAAGAACAAAACAGTGTCTTAAAGAAATCTTTAAACCCTTTTATAAGAACTTTTGAAATTAAACGCTCTTTGAAAACAAATTTGTGTTTTATAGTTGCAATTTGGTGTAGGCAATCGAGCAATGTTCCTTACAATCTTGTACCTTTGGATCTGCATATTCTGTGATTTGCGAAATCTGGAGGTAAATAAATAAACAAATTCAGCAATCTATCATGTTCTACAAATACATGAGAAGTCAGATAAATTTTATTTGAATCAATTCTAAGAGTTTGTCTTTAGTTTGATTATCAGGAAAAAGGTTTTCAAAGGGACAAACTATTATTAGTTTTAACAACAAGACTGGAGACTATTTAGCCTCTGCAGTGTCAGATATGTTAATAATCTTACAAAATGGCTTCCTACACACAGTGGTGGTTCCAGGATTTTCTGAAGGGGGCAAAAGCAGAATTTCAGAGAATCATTGAGCCGTAATCAGATACATTCAGACTTGGGAATTGAAAATCTTTAAAGAAAAAGCAAATAACCAGATTTGAAATGGCATTCTTTGCACAACGATGCCAAGGTTAATGTAGTATTAGGTATAAATTGTTTGCATCACTACAGAAAGAGAAAACAGGGATTCCCACAGAGATCAAGTTTGCAAATTTTGAAGGTAATAATGGCGATATTCTTATGAGGACTTTAAACTTTAGTTTATAACCAAATTATTCCTTTAATCTTCATAATGCCCATAACTAGACATTGTCATCATTGCATCTTCTTTTGACAATACTTACTCCTACCATTAATATCATCTAGTATGATCAGAAGCGAGATCGAAAAAGTTAAAATGCATGTGGGCTTGAAACACCTCATGTCACACTTGGATCACACAAAGAAGTAAACTTATGCAGCTCTCTCGACATCCAGATAGCAGCTGATGATCATTAAGAACTCCGACCTTAAGGAATATTTTAAGATGTGTCATACCCATCCTACTCTAGGTATCTAAGCTGTGGTAAATAAACAGAATCACTAAACAGCCACTTACCATCTCAAGCCCTATTTTACCTGCCAAATTGGATGTTCCGGGTGATGCTAACTGGGAATTCGACTTGCTGAAAATCGAGAGCATATGCTGGTTGGCCCAACATTACCAATATCTAACAATCTTAACACAGATCCAGAAAGATTATGAACAGAGAAAAACTACAGGCTGGAAGTTTTTCAAAATTTGTACGTTCACCTCCCTCTCTCAATGTAACCGAGTGTATTTTAAGAGAAAGAAAGATAATGATAAATAATTGAACTTCGTCTAGCTCAGCATAAAGAATTATAAATCAAAACTACTAAGATTCTCAACATATATAACTTCAGAAAGTGAGCATATATATATAAAGCAATCTCTACACCATTCTGTTTTCTAAATCTCCACACACATTTGAAATATCACTACACAAGACATTCATCTAACCAAGTTGTTACAGCCTCAATAGAGACACTATGTCTACTGAAAGCAATTAATCTCCGACTCTCTGGAATCACTCGAAGCAATAATTTTCGTATTATAAAACGTCCCTTGATTGTCTTATAACAACATTTCTGTTTTTTGTTGGATGAGTTCTTTCAATTGGATAAAACATATCAAGGGATAAACATAAAAAAAATGTTGAAATTTGGTTATTAATTTGCTCGGAGATTGAAGATCACAGATGGGCTAGATCTCAAAAAAGACAGCAATCATAAGTATCAACCACTGGTGGTTGCGAGCCACCAGTGGTACAATCCAGTCAGATTTTGTATCCCAACTAGTGAAAAATACTTTTAAAAGATCAACTATTTCAATATGGATTTCGTATAACCTTCCATCGTGCATCCCACTAACTAAAAAATTTAATATTCAACTGAATATTAGATCCATTAGTCCTGCAAACCCCAACATTTATCTCCTCTCACTTCAATTCCAAGTGGTCCATTTTGTCCAATGATGAATTCTGAACATAAACATACAAAATCCTCGCGATATTAGCATATCAAGACATCTAAAACTAACAAAAATACTCTTCATTCTACAAAATGCATTTTCATCCAGCAATGTCACAAATATTCATGAAATCAATCTCAAAGTTATGGAAAATCCAGATATTAGAATCAGCAAAGAAAAAACTCCAATGGTTTCAAAACTACCTTCATTTACGTAAGAACGAGTGGATGAAAATCATTGTAACCTTGAAGTAGTTCCTGAATGACATCACGTACATTTAAAACTAATAATTAAGTATTCCCCCACATATAATAATTAGTATTCCCCATAGTCACTTTAGTCGGCAGAAAAAACTGCTTATTACCACCATTATGAAAGCTAATTTTTGTGTCACAGAATGTACCAATGATCTGCACTTCTTTTTAAACTCCATTAGTAGGTTTTAAAGAAGGACACGAATTTTTGTCATTAATCCAGTGAAATAATTCTTTCCTTCCTTTCCTTAATAACCGAGTTTCTTCAAATACCAGTTACTCTTTCAAACTCTTTTATATAAGTTTAATTTTATTTGTAATCAAATTATGAGCGTGATTTGCAATCAAATTAAAAGAACCATCCAAATAACTGATTTTTTTCAGAGATTTCTTAGAAAATTTCAAATCCATAAAGGTAAACGCTTCAAATCGTTTTAACAGAAACAGGAAAACAAACCCTACAAATGTGCTTATTTTTCAACAGAATTAATAAGACTTTTTGAGTTCTTAAGAGCTGGTTTCAAAAACTCTTAACTTGATCGAAATAATCCAATTCCAGTCAATGATGTGAGTAATTTGTATGTTCCATTTTCAAAACGTGGCTGAATCAGTTTGTCTCAAGCGAGGGTAGTATAGTTTTTCTCCCGGAAACTCGGGTTTTCGTCCAGCAAACAGATTTAAGTTGTTTTGATGAGTCCAAGATTCAAAGCTGGTTGTACCTTTACAAAATACAACCTTCCATACCACGAAGGTTGAATTTTTCGTATTAATATTTGAAAAATGAATAAATATTACACGAGTTGTTGTAATAGGGTGTCTGTGGTCGATTTTCTGTTTGCTGGACGAAAAACCAGAGTTTTTTTGGGAGAAAAAAAACCACGCTATCCTCGCCTGAAATCAAGTAATTCAGCCACGTTTTGAAAAAAAACCCATAAAAATTCCTCACAGCATGGACAGTACTTGATCTCAGGATTTTCCCCACTCGGTGAGGAATTTGCCCTCGTGGGTAGCAACTGTGCTACTCACAATGGCAATCTCGAAGTCAAGGAAACACACAGGTTTGCTAAGTGGCAGTATGTTTGAGAGATTTAGTAAGATTAAAATGAACTATCCAAAATTTGAATTGCCTTTCCACATTTTGGCCGAATTTAGTTGGATTTACCTTAGTATCCTAGGCTAAACTGATTCGTTACATTAAAGAAATTCGGATATCATTCAGGGAACAGGTAAATATGGGTATATCAAGGGAACAGTTAAACAAAATAATAATTTCCGTTGAAAGAGTGGAGATGCTAAAGTTACTGGCTAAACCTTTGTGACAATTTCCAGTAGGAATATGAGATGCACTAACATAAAATTAAATTCTCAACCATAAAAAGTAGACCGTCTCCTGTTATGGTGAGCAGCGCTTAGATTACAAAAAAGGCACCAACACAAAAAGATGCAAATCGGAGCTTGAGCTTCCTCTAACTCCTTGAATTTTATGGAGGTACGTTCTCGAGGAACTTCTGAAGTTTTACATTTTTTGAGAGCCTGTTTACTGTAGGCTTGGATAAGTTCATTTTAAGAGATTCTTGACGTTATGATTTGTGGCAATGGTTCTTACTTCTGAGCGGTACCACCTTGGCTGCTGAAAATGTAAGGGGAAAAATTCAATTATTATTTTAGGATAGTTTCCCCCCATTTCTTTAGGAGAAATTCCATGGACAACTCTTTCCCCCGTTTTCTGCTACTACAGATTTTGCTCTAAGTTCAGATGGAACTTAATCGCGTGCATATTGAATATTTGATTCAACTAGTAATAATCATACATTACTTCTTGGCTACTGAAAATAAAGAGAAATTATCCCTCGCTCCCCCCTTCTTGAAACGTTCAACTATTGCTAAAATTTTTCCCTTTCCTTCAGGAGAAACTTCATGGACACGAGGTTCTGTTTTCTACAGTTTTTAAAACATTTTGGTCCCTGATCTCATCTGATGTAAGAACGATATTCTATGATAAGGCGCATCATGATTTGTACAAAGGAGCTGTTCAGAAGAAAAGTAACTCCAAGAACAAAGAGGAAGCCTAACATCTTGATGCAGAGGAAGCGATATTTGATATGTAAACAAGAAAAGTTATAAGAGAGATTATTCGCAGTAAGGTTATTGCAAAAATAATTGGTTTTATTTGACCTAAGCAAGCCGTTGTCCAGAAGATGCGTGTCTTATATATTTTTGTAGTATATAGGCCGTATATGGCCACACGTAATGAGTGAAAACTTGCTACCCTACTACAAAAATCAGAAGACCTTCGACCAAATCCAATCCAAACTTCTTTGAAATTTGTACCGCAACAGTTTGGTTTTCTCCAAAAGCTTATGCTAAAAAGTCCCTAGCCAATTCTTTCTCTGGCTACACAATTTGCTCACAGAGGACTAAATTAAGACAAGAGATAATTCATGGACTCACAGAGATGGAATTCAAATTGGAGATTGTCAGTCAGATGGAAGAAGATAATATATAATGGTAACACTGAACAGAGGTAAACTCTGGAGTAGAGGTTTTAAGATCAACCAAAGAAACGAAGTAAGAACTTGTAGAAAATTATAATGTACGATTTAATAATCTTAATTGAGGAGTAATAGTTTTTAAATTAAATAGCTAAAATTTTGTATTCAAAAAATATATAAATAATACCGAACGGCTAAATATATACACACACAAACACTCAGCCAATAAACAGTAGGTTAGCTCAGGGCCGGATTTAGATATAAGCTAAACTAGCTACAGCTTAAGGCCGCACATTACAAGGGTCTCGCTCCATCTTAAAAACCCTTTTTTAATATTGCGTGAGGCACTCCTATCTTACAGGTGAACTGTAAGAGAGGAGAGCCTCATACATGTTATAGTCTAGTGCCCCAACAAGTTTAAATCCTGCCCTGGGTTAGTTTATGGTGCATAAATCATTATGAGAAAATATTTTTATTGGACAACGTTATTTGAAAAGGTAATAAAGGATTCAAACCTACGATGGTTTAATTATGTTTATTTTCGATTTGGAAATACATACTTAATGGAGTCGATCGTTCCGTGGTATTTTCTTACCACTTCTTCAGTAACAGCTTTGCAATATAACCGTAATAGGACACTTAGGCCAACAAGAACTTGTGGAGAACGTTAGTTGAAAGAAATATAACCTCTAGAATATCCACTACTAATTCCTTAAATGCTAATTCTCCAGTGAGGCAAAGATAACTTAGTTAACTTCTACATCTCAGTCCTGTCTTATATGTGGCAAAAAGGATTCCTCTGCTCCTATGCTTATCTTCGATGAAACAGATTTCTAGACAAGATGACATACCTTGATTAGGAATTACATTGACTTATAATCTCTCTTTAGCTCTCGGCGTTACTTTTCTTCGAAGCAGCTGTTCACTCTGTATAAATCGCAAATCCACCCTACAATGGAATATTGTTCTCACATCTTCGACGGTGCCCCCAAACCAATCTTAGGCTTCTAGATTCCATTCAAAAGAGGGCAGCTGTGTTAATTAATCATTCATCTCTAACAAGGTCTCTCCACTCTTGTCTCATAGACGTTCTGTTTCTGCTGCATGCCTTTTCTATAGATACTTCCATGGGCACTGTTCTTCTGAATTGGCTTCTATAATTCCCGCTCTCTCTTCCAAACTAATTCGAACACGTTCCGCAACCAGTTAACATCCTTTTTCTGTCCAACTTCAAACTCACAGAACCAACTTTTCTTCTTCCTCATTTTCCCCTCAACTTCCGTTTTTTGGAACAACCTTACAAATTTCCTGAAAATTACAGTCTACAGAAATTCAAATTTAATGTCAACAAGTGTCTTCTAATATCTCTTGTGCTTAGAGTTCTCATAAAAAGCTTTCAGGCCATCTTGTGTATTTAGAAAAATAAGTTACAAGAACAGTACAGTGCAGGACATTCAGATTATCAATCAACATTTATGATGACCAATTCGAAATCAAATGATTTTATAAAAAAAACTGATAGTTTTGGGGCATGTCAGCATTTTAGGCAATATGCAGCGAGCTAACAAATGTGTACGCTGCGTTCACGAGAAGAATATTATACTTGAGCTGGAAAACCCAACATAATATACTGGGGGAGAGTCCTGCTATATCCTTATAAAACTGGCTGACTACAGCCCCCATCTGAAGATGGGGAAATTTCCGATGAAATTCTAATTCAGATTTTTGAAAGCAGACTAAGAAGATTAATAAGTGCCACGAATCCTAAAGTAAAAAATGATATATACTTTGAAAGATTAAAATAATTTCGATGACTCCACCATATAAATACCTAGTGTAAATTAGCAGTTTCGGGACCTTAACCAGGAATACTTTGAACACTGTTTCGTATACAAACAAGATTATACTCGATAGTCTCCATTTCAGAATTTATTATTGTCAAGGGTGTTTAACTTTTGATGCCCAATGCGACCACTTAATTCCTAACATCATCTGAAATTTAATTTCCATCAAATACTTCAACATTTTCAGTTCTGAATCTTTAAATTTAGTGACATCACTAATAAATAAAACAAAATCCAATACTGAATCCTAATTCTGCCATGTAGCACATTCCTTGAAGTTATTACTCTGTGGGAAATGGAAGTATCAATCCACTACAATGTCAAACATAATTGATAGGAGCTTGATTTTATGCAGTCCAATTTCCAAAAATTCATAGGTGTAATTTAGATGAAAAGAGGGTGTTCTTAAGCAGATGCTCGCCTTTTGTAACAAAAAAAAAGTCTCAGACTTGGTGACAGAGGAGACAAAACTTTGGTCTCCTTACCTGGCCACCTAGTTTTCCTGGAGGACCCACGCACGCCCCTTTTATGAACAAACTAGCACAGACAGAGGTCAGTCACGACATAACACGAATTTATAGTTCAACTGCTGTTTGTCACTTACAAACACATAAATCAAGCGCAGTCTATGTCCACTGTCACGTTTACTGCGTTCACGCGCAGACACACTCGCACTTGTCAGCTAAGACAGATGGATGTTTCTGCCCAAATGAAGAATAAATACCTACAGGAGGTTCTAAATTTCCAACAACTCAGGTAAAAAGCTGGAGGCTTGAAGATGTATAGCATCAGCCTAAGAGGGCTTAGCACCAACTGTCTCTACTGTAAGCGACGTCTATTCGTCAGCGTCGACTGACACCTGTCCCCTTGTTTGTCGGTTGCCTCTAGTAAAGCCAATTGAGCCACACAGGAAGAGAACGTTCCCGCAAGGGAATTTCTCATTGAGAAAGTCCCTGTAATTAGTAGTTGTACGTGATAACAAACAGAGCGTATGCAGCTGTAATTTTCAGAACCAACTGATGACCACATCCCCAGTTCTCTGGAGTAGTAATATACGAAACATGTGCTCAAGGTATGGGCGCCAGGTAATAATAATCAGGGTGTCGTGGTCCTGAACAGCAAGTACTATTGACAAACTCCATTAATCGCGAAACTGTTTCAAGAGATAAAATATAAACCAATATTACTGTTAACTCTGTACTTGGTACAATGCAGCACTAATTAAACCGAAGAGTAAGACATTTTACCCGGGTACGCGGATTTATCTTTTGCAGGGGCAGAATTTAAAATGAATTCCCATCACAAAAATAATGACAGCATCAGCAGACAGCCAAATACATCAAGTGAGAATCCCACTGTAGATTGAGTTGGAGAATGTCTACCAGTCAAGCAACTTCGGCTATTTTCTTTGCTGCTGGCAGAGAGGTGATGATCATAGTGTCAGTATCACGTCACCGGCTCCTGATTTTGTTTCAACAACTCTTTCCATGTGTGTGTGTGCGCGCACTAGTTCTCTGTTAACACGTCTTACAATTGGAACACCCTACGGTGACTAACTTGAGTCGACATGGGCAATGCATCACGCCAAAGAAAAACATCTTGGGAAATAATGTACAGCAATTACTTGAGATGCACATCATGTCTCACCAAGCCGATTATTGAGTGCCTATCTGAAGCATCTCTTTACAGATGCACGAGGTTAATATATTACCGATACACAACGCCGTGGCATAAATAAGACAAGATAAGAATTATATCCATGCACGCACATCTTATATATGAAGAATTACTTCTTTACGCATCATCATTGCAATAGAATTTTACCATTAAGTGCAGAATGTTCATGCCAGTAAAATTCCACCATTGATAACTGTTATTATCGAGCTCTAATTAGAGAGAAGACGTGTTCAATTCCAATATGAAATAAATAATTTGATAAACAGAAACATTTATGGATTACAAGTTGTACTTGAAGTGCTCAAACTTACATCTAAAAGTTGACTTTTTAGACGTTGTAAACTAGAAATACTTGATATTATTTTTAAAGGTAAGTTTAAATACTTCAATTATAATCAGCTGTCTAAACTTGGGGCGCTGCCGGAAATTCTGTTATATCCCTGTGAATAATATTATCATGGAGACTCATAGTTTTGGTCCAATTCACAGATAGGTTGAAGATTGTCTTCTTATCTTTTTTAGTACAAGTGTCATAATCTTAATTCCATATCTGACTCTTGGTTTATACAACTACACTGGCATTTAGTTCTCCAGGGTTGTGACCACGGTTTAGAACTCAATATGTAAATAAGAGGGATGCGAGAGAATTGTAGATATCAATTGGAAGAGCAATTACCAGAGTAAATTATTTGTTCCTTACTTTTGTTCTCTCCGTGACAATAAATTGGTTTTGCCACCTGTCACTCCTTTGGAGAAGTCTTGGTTCGAGTCTTATCCGTACTTCTCCGCTTAACCAATCTAAGCGGAGAAGTAGGATTTTCTCCAGGAGATATTCCGGGCTGAAAAACTCCGAATATTTTCAATGATTCTGAGCCCAAAGGACATACAAATTGTATACTTGTACATACAAACAATGGCGCCATAAGGTTTAAGTTGTTGATGCGTCTAAAAACCAATAAGTGGGCAATCCACCTATGTTTCTACAATAGCAAAAGGTAACAAATATGCAATTACCAGCAAGACCTGTCTCTTTAGAATATCTTTGCACAGCAATTAACAATTAAAAAATGAATCAAAGAATTGCACGTGAATCTTCGGTTAAAACTATTAAGACAACTATTCTTTTAAAGTTTCAGAGGACTGAAAGCATGCAAATATTTCTTCAAACCTTCCGTGTGGTATCATTCGACATACTTTAAGCTTTTCCATCTTTCCCCGGCCAAAGAAAAATCATTCCAATATTTCGGAAATATTTATAGTTTACCCATGGAGTGTCTAGAGAGATTACGTCGGTAAACATTTCATCAAAACATCGGCTGATGTCTAATGCTTCGGGTGAAAGGACATTATGGAGTTGGATGCTTCAAAACTCCAACAATAAGAGAACAATCTTCAAGAAAAATCAAGCATAGGCGTGTCACCAGATAGAACAGTTATACAAGTACTATTTCTAAGACTCGAAAGTGTGGATTGACAAAATTTAGGAGCTGTCAATTGGCCAAAACAGGAAACATTTTGCATGAGGGTGACCATCTTCTTTGATTACTTCACAAAGTCAAGAATCAGGGCTATTTCTACAGTTTTTTCTGGATCAAAACAAAACTTTTCTCAAATCACTTCGACATTCCAAATGTCCATCTGAGGTGATTAAGTTAAGTGTAAAGATATTTAATCTCAGGAGCCCTCAGTGTGTTCTAAGATATTATCATTTATGGGATGAAAGACAGAAATATCCCAAGTTTAACTAAAGCGAAAGGGCATTGCAGACTAATAACCAGGAAGCTCTAAAATCACATTTTATCCACCATGCAGATCCAACTCGACACGAATTTATGTCCAAGTCAATAGTGGAATTATTTAATTAAATAAAATTGGCAAAATTTGACTGCTTTATTAGCTGAATAAACAGTCAGTGACACGTTGAACCTAAACACAAGAATATCCAAACGGGAAAGATTTCAACGCGCGCAAATGTACCAATGAGGACAGATGTATGGTAACATTCCAGAGAGTTTGCTGCCAAGTACGCATATCTGTTCAGCAATGTATGAAACTGTTTACATTACCAATAAAAATTCTCTCCTGTGTGACGACACCGCGTTCTATCGCAAGCTGTTCACCGACGTCGTAACTTTTCCCTTAACGACCACCACTTACGGGGTTACGGAGAAGACGCGAGCTGTGTGTCATTGCAGCCAACTCTAACAAACACAAGTGGGGTAAAATAAACACAACATCCACGCTAGCACACTTTGATACACACAGACAATCGCGTGACTGTACACATCCCTTGTTCGGCGTTTCTACGATCTCGAGCGAATGCCGAGAGCTACAGCCGATCGTAAGGGTTGCGTGGCCAGGGTGAGGAATGCCGACCGCATGCCGAGAACTGCGGGTAGAAATACATCCACCTGACATGTGCAAAGGGTTAGGCGACCTTGGCAGGCGAGTATCGGAGAAGGGTCAGGAATCGTTAGGAACTACACCTGTACACACATACATCGACACCCGACTAGTTATTCGGGTAATTAAGAATAACCCCCGAAAGCGATCTGCATGGTGGCAATTCTGATTAGGATGCCTGTCAGTCTACAGAAGGCAGAAGAGGTCTTGGAGCTTAGACAATCCTAGAAGTTACGAAAAGGTTTATGTATATCTTTCCAATTGAAGTTGGACAAGAGGAAAATTGTTTACCAGGTTTTAAATTCGTCCAGTAACAGATTATCTCTTGGATTGCTGCAGCCGTGGTGAGATGAGCAAGGTATTCTAATTTGATAATCCTATGTATCAGATATAATGGTTCGAATAGATCCTTTGATACCATGACAAAACAAATCTAATGCTCAGAAGTGGCTTTAACCGTTTCTTTATTTTAAGATGAATAGTCTTAAAATAAAGAATTTCTCTTAATTTTATTTCTGTCTGACTTCTTCATCTTAAGTTTTTTCCGTTCTCTTAGTTTCTCAGACCATTCATTCCTCAACCTAAACAGAGCAGCGATTAGAAATAGAACATTTCGTGACTAGTTATACCACAAATCTGAAGTTCTTTTACACTTATCTGATTCTCTAATAAGAATTCTAAGGGTTGTATCCAATGGTTTAAGTAGGCCCCTTTTCCCAGTGGGATGGATATAAAGGAAAATAAATAAAATACGGAGTTTAAGCCCACTTTTTGGGGAAGGAGCCTGGAGCATCATTATTTTTTTGTGTAAGTAGATATATCAACTATGTTGCAATAAACATTGACTAAACAGTGGAAGAGATCATATATTATTATACCAAATGAGTACCAGAATGAAACAGACGCTGAAAAAGATGTAGGTCTATAGGAGGAAAGCATTGGGGGCAAACTGCACCGAGGTGTCTGGAAGTGAAAAGTCCCTACGCCAAATGTGGCATTCTATTTCAATACAAAAGGTGACCTACAAATTCTAGAAGTTTTAGATCCTACCCTGTACTAACTATCATTAAAAAGTCAAACTTCAACACAGGTTCGTTTCTAAAAGAAACATGACAGGAAGCAGCCCCAATAATATTTGGGCATTGCCGACGGGTGGATTAAATTGTTTTGCGAGTCTTATTCGACCTGTGGGGCGTAGTTTGTCAACTTTGGCCTCCAGCAGGAGTACCTACGTGGTTTAAAAGGTTTAGAAAGTACAGAAGATGTCTGAGTTGTTGGACCCACAACTCGCAAGATATCTTTTTATTTTTTTTGGCCACCCGGATTCTTCACCGCGCCAATGTTATTATATTTATTATTACTAAATCAGTTTCATCCTTGAACAGCCTTTGGATTCGAGGGTGTACATAAACTAAGAGTTCCAGAGGTGATAACAGTTCAGATTATAGAACTCTTTCCTCAATTGCAAAACTCAAAAGAAAAAGATTGTTTCAGCATTGATTCCATTTAGAGACACTACTGCAAGAAGGCTACCTCTTCAAAAAAACGATGCCCGTGAACAGGAGAAAGTGGACATCTCAATCTTAAAGGTCTTTTCAACCGGAATGCAGTTAGCTAATCTTAGACGAAGAGATTGGGCTTCCCGCCGCGATTTATTTTGGGATTTTTCAATCCCCAAATCAGCTTGTGAAGATACACACTTTTATAAAGACATGACCCACGATAAAAAGACTGAAGGAACAAGAAAATTTCTGAACAATACCCCAAAACTACACCTCACTCTGTACATTATAAAACATTCTCCCAGGAGTTCAAAAGAGTAAATACTAAAGGGAAAACTTGGAGATCACAAAATATTCTTATTTATCATTCTAAAATCTTAAGACAGCTTCTTCTTTCTTTTCTTTTTTTAATTCTTGCAAAGTTGAGGACTAAACCAACGGAACTTGTTTTGGGGTCGACAGTCCGCTACGGTTAATTATGTCCGAGATGGGATTAATTAATTGAAAGCAGGGAGGAGCAACCAGCACGCACTACCAGAACAGGCATGTACTCCAAAAGAAACTGTGCAGGCGAAATTTTCTTGGAGAAAGTGCTTTTAATTAAACGTCTACTATCGTTAACTACTGGGTCCTCCTGCTGTCTACCCGAGTCTAATTTACAACACTCATTCCCGCCACTCCCCGAAAACAAAACACTAACAATCTCGTCACACTGTCTCGGTCTTAAAGATTGTTTGAAAGCGGTCAGTCACGACATTTGGCATTGAAAGGGTTAGAAGAGGCAGTTTCACTAACGAACACTTCACCAAAGGAGACACAGATTTAATTTTTTTGGGTAAAAAGTTCCATCCGGCTCTGTTCAGGACAGTGGGCAGCAACCCATGCCCTCTGGGTCAATGAGTAACCAACTAATAATTAAACGCTGAAAGTATTTAATTAACATCCGTGTAAAGAAAGGATGTGATCAAGTCAAACTCTTTGTAGGATGAACAGGGTGTTGAGCTTTGTTTACGAAGGTAAACGGATATCCTAGACGTTTTGTAGCCTAAGGTGAGATATAAATATTCTTTGCTAAAAAAAGAGAAGGATGCTGCATGTTTTCATTAATAATCAAACCAATAGAAACTACCACCAAAGTTCTTTAATACTTTGAAGTTCTCGGAACTGGAAACTAGAAATGGATATATATTGTAGACATTAATCCAGAGTATTTAAAGAATGAATCCACTTTGTTTTATTTCTCAGAACTGGAAATCTGACTGAAAATCATGAAATATCAATCGAATGATTCTAACCAATTAATCAATACTAAGGAAGCCACTACAAACTTGACAATATTTAGAACTGTGTTTTACAATACATCATTTTTTGAGAATCACAAAGAACGTATGCAGACCATTGATCAATAAAAAAAAAAGATTGCCTAGAAGAACACGAAGTTGTAAGTACAGAAACTCAATCGAAATATGGCTACATCAGATACTTCGATAATTTTAAACAACAAAGTTCTCCAGAAATAAAGAATATTGTGACTTTACTCTTAGTAGAATCGGCGTCCTCCTCATACTGGGTGGGAGAGACCTGGGTTCTAGCCCCATCGATGACGAGAGAAATTTTTATGGGCTTTTTCACAACGTGGCCGACTTAGTCGGTCTCAGGCTAGGTCAGGGTGACTTTTTTTCTTCCAGAAACTCTGGATTTTCGTTCAGCCAACAAAAAATTGACTTCAGAACATGCAATTTATAGACAATTACACGGAGCAATACGGCCTTAGATGCTCCTAAAAACCCAACAATTCAAAAATATAAAAGCTGGGAAGTTTTCGGCAGAAAATCATATCCATCATCTTATCTTATTTTTAATTAGCAATAATCTGCAAGCTAGCTAATCCTACTTAATCCGCTGTTACGTTTAATTACAATCATTCTTTATTCTTGGCACTTTGACCATTTTACTTTTATTACAATCATAAACATGACAATTATCCCTCCTCTGGATATCCATACATAATCTGAGAAAATCATTAAAAGAGCGATAAATCTTCTTTATTTACTACCATCCAAAGGTTATTGTCAGTTATTTCGTTAATTCCTGAGGCCGATGCTTGTTACAAGATATATAAGGGATTGCAGTTTAACCACATTTCTTTGACACGCTTTCTTGGTAATCAATCGCTGATAATGACCAACAACATCCCAAGTATAAAAGCTTTGGTTAAATCAAAAAATAATACGCGATACAACTGTATTTGAAGAGTGTATTTAGGAGCAGATATTGCAAACAAGAATAAAGGATTCTTTCTTCGTACACGTTTGGGACAGTAATAAAATCTCGCGGCTTTAGAAACAGTGCCAGCAGCGAAAGTTTCAATTCCTGTGTGTGTGTGACGTTTTCCTCTGGCTGTTTACAGACTCCATCTTATTAATCACTGTACATATCAGATAAGTAGTTCATTAATTAAAGAACTACTTCATTAGGGACGCTTAGGTGTAATTAAGTTAAATTAAAACCCATCTTTCGATCTGTACGAATGGAAAGTGGAAACAAAATGTTACAGAGGAAGTCTGAAACGAAAACCAGTTACTTCATTAGCAGAAGTGGAGACTTCATCGTACCTTTGAACACACCAACTGTCTTCTAAGAGACAGGCGGTTGAAGTGTTTTTTCTTTTTATCCTCTTCACTGATAAGCGAACTTTCTAACAGACATCAACGCGTGCCAATGTGTTGATGTCTGTCTTTGAGTTCAAAAATATTTGCATCTTTAAAGATTTCAAAGGAAAGCTTTAAATTCAGTTTAAACTCGGACGTCTCAGATGATTTTAAACAATTTTCGAGTTATATGAATTCTATCCTACAGGAGATTTACCATGATATCTTTCTATGAACATTTTTGTATACTGCATAACTTAAAAAGGAATAAATCTATGGACCTTTTTAAGACCACCACGAAATATCAAGCATTAACTTTGAATAAATATGCAGTTATGTTAGAGTACAACTGAGTTTGCTCACCTGGAAGACAATAACGGAGATGGACAGATGAAATTCCCGAGTTCATGGGTAGTAAATGGATGGCCATTGCACAAAACAGAAGAAACTGGAAAATTGCTGGAGAGGTCTTCATCCTGCAGTGGATTGAAACCGGCTGATGATGATGAGTTTGCTCAAAGTGGTCTAAGTGATTTTAAAGACAGGACTGCATCTTTGATTTCTCAATCATATGTGGTTTACGTTCTACCAACCTTGGAAATAATTTTCAAATTTGGACTCTTTCTACAAAAATGCATATTGCGGCTAAGGAGGACATGCAGAATTTATTAAATGCTTAGGTCCATGTTGGTATATCAACTTTAGATTATGAAGGTTCATTTATGTATATATTGGTGGGATTATTTTGAAATTTTCGCCTTAGACAGAAGACAATTCGTGCTGGAAGTTCCCAAAAACCCAATGTTTGTTCTTGATTATAGACCTAATTAGGTATCTAAATCAGTATCCTTAATTATCGATTTTTAAAAGGAAAGTTATGGGTAGATAATGTAGAAAATATTATGGCATGAGGGTGTGTTGAGATGTATGATTTTAATTTCTTTTCTTTTAAACTTTTGTATTAAAGACAGTCACAGAAGAAATGCAAACAGATGTAAAGAAAATTGACGTATGTTGCCCCCTTGAGTATAAAGATTGCACAGGCTGTTAGAATGCAGTAATCTGAAGCCAGAATGGGGGAACCGTGTGATCTATCAGACTTACTTGCCTTGTTAAGATAACTCAAGCATCTGAAGGTGGTATCATGGTATGGGGAATGTTTTGTTGGCAAAACAAAACATACCCCATACCATAACATCCAATCAATCTTCTCATTACTAGCAAATGCTTGTAAATTATGACTCATTTTTTGAAGTCGGGAGTGAAATACGAACAATATTCTTCTCAACACCAACCAGTCAGGATATGTGACTTCGAAACCTACAAAAGGACATGCCACTCTTTGCAGGTTTTAAATAGATGGACTTTATTTAACTACTTTTCACACATACACAAAGGGGTGCATTACTAAGAAATAATTTTCCTTCTTCCTTTACATTTAAAATTTCTAATATTTTGACTTTCTTTCATTCAACACCACAATGTGACATCGATTAGTCCCAGATAACCATAGTATCTCAAGGTTCGCCTCAGTGCCACATGGTCTAACCACAAGTTCCTCAGTGTCAGATAAACAGTGTACACATTTCAGGGGCTTCTTAGTCGATTTGGCCATAGAAAACAGGTAATCTTCCAAATTTTCATAAAGGTGTTCTTGTTGTAGCACGTTTAGCAGAAGCCACAATTCAGAAATCGCTGGAGTGTCAAAAGCAACCATCTCAGAAGTGCACAATGAGTGGAAGGCAAAAGGAGAATGCAGCTGTAAAAGGAAGAAATAAGGCCGAAATCAGTACCCTAAGAAAGAGATAGCAGGAATTGAAAGCCAATTGTGCACCAGAATAGAAGGGCCAGTGTACAGCAAATGTGAAAAATTTCACTGGGGAGGGAGAGCCATTTCCAACCGAACCATGCAGCGAAAGAGAAAGAATTGAAGAATCTGGGATTTGTTAGTCGTATTGTCTATGAGAAAGCCACCTATTTTCTGTAAAAAATCCGAAGATTCGACTGGAGTGGTGCCTCCAACCAATGACTGGACTGTAGAACAGTGGATTTACGCTTTCTTGCACCAGTGGTAAGGTCAAAGTGCGGCGTGAACTTCATGAAGCCGTGCATCCAGACTATCTCGTATCCACCACTCAAGTGGCTGGAGACAGTATCATGCAATGGGGTATGTTTTATTGGTAATTACTGGCTTCGCCCTGCAATGCTTCATTTTGATTCTTCCAAGACACCAATGCAACTATGCACCATACAAAAATTGTACCTGAATGGTTCGAGGATGTTCCTAAGATTTCAAAAATCTACCATTGTCGTCTAATTCTGCACATCTGAATCCGATTGAGTGTCTAGGATGGTACCTCGGAAAGGCTGATCGACTTCGTAGTCTTCTACCGACTGCATTGCATCAACTGACAAGTGTCTTGGTGAAAGAATGGCGAGATTTGGAGCTAGACTCCCTCAGACACCTAGTGGAATCCATACCATAACGTTTAAAGGCTGCAATTCGTGTTCAGGATTTCTGTTCTTCAGATGCACAACTTTAGTTTCCATTTTTTATATGATACAATTGTTTCTGAAGCAAGATGGCCAGGCTAGAAGTGTTAACCACACCTCCGATTATCAACAAACTTTGACAGGTTCCAAAGCAGGTTGTTGTAAAGTTTGTTTGATTTGAAGTTAATAAGGATGGAATTAGAAACTCCACAATTTTGGTCAATGCTTTTATCGAGTTCCCTAATAAGAAATCACCACTCATAATCACCATCACTGTACCATACAAATGAGAAAGAAAACATCGAGATTTGCCATTTATTTTAACCGGTATATGGTTAGAATAATAATCAGAAATGATTAGCTGAAAAGTGGTTACAAGATAGCGAATTGTCACAGATTAGTGGGATGATTATCATAATAAATTAATATGTACAGACACACGCACACATACATAGAGTGCATGTTGATAATGGCACCGTTTTAATTTCTCATTTATCCCTTTTACAGAGATAGCAATCTGACATGGTTGCACAGAATGGGGTACCTCTAACCATAATTTCATTCGGTAACGACTGAAAACATCAAAAATGCACCTACTTACAATTATTTTGAGTTTGTTATCAGAGAGAAAAAAAAAAAGAACGCTTCGATATTAATGGTTCAGTGAAAATTGTCTCGCTAATTAACCCAATGCAATTATGGAACTGAAACGGAAATGTTCATCCACCCCCTTGTAATTTTTCGCCCTACCTTCTTTACAGTCTTTTATCAGATAATTTGTACGAAGGGATGGAAGTTCCAAAAAGAAGAAAAAAGTACTTCGAAGAGTCCATCGGATTAAAGGAGTGGTAATTTCCACGAAGAAATTGTAATGAAATGGATCGAGAACCATCTTTAGATTCAAATATGAAAAAAAGCCCATAGAATTAAAATCGATGCTGGTTTCTGAGGGTAGTTTATAGTCTAGCATTCCCTTAATACCAGTATCAAAGTCTCGCGCTACGAGGGTGCATAACGAACCGATTTTCAAAGCGACAGACGCCTTCAGACACGATGCTATTTATCTTTTTCCCCTCCTACTCGTGCATTATGTAACCCTCAGTGAGCTTTTTCAGCGGCTCTGGCACTTACACACTTGGATGCTTAATTTCGGTACAAATCCCAAGGTGTCTCTTTCTTTTCTCTCTTTGGATTTGACAAGCTGCGCATGCCCACAACGATAGTTTTTCGAAGCGCCCTTTTCGTCAGCCAATACCAGCGCCATCCATGTCTCCGCCTGTAGCGAACGCATGAAAAAATTCCGATTTCTTTGCCACTCCCCTGCCTCTGTTATCTGCTAGCTCTTTCAAAGGTTTCGGTGGGAGCCATCAGAATATGATAATGAGATAGAACGAGTGTGGTAGAAATACCAAGTGAATTTTAGAAACCAATGACCAGCTTTTCCATTGGCTACTCCTTCACAAACGCTATTATCACACAGACCTAAGGCTTTACGCTTTTTTTTTCAACGTCCTTTGAATTTTCCACAAACAACGCTGTAAAACTTTATAAACAATAGCTTGAAATGATTGAATAGGAGAACAGAGAAACCTTTTGTATTCTTTTGTTTTATCAACAAAAGATTTTAATCATCCGAAAGTAAAAAACAAAAACAAAAAGTGTTCAACAACTACATCTAGTCGCTAATCTCGCTTGGGACTTCAAAAAGTACATACGCAGATTCTGCAACTGGTATTTGCGTGGTAAATTAAATCTCGTGAGTATTCAAAAAACCAGTAATGATATACGATCAGACCAAGGAAGAGCCACAAAAATAAATACATTAATAAGCACTGTAAAATATTCAAGAAGAATCTCGTGAGGCTTCCACTTCATCCACTTCTTTTACTTTAAACCTTATCCATCATCTCTCCTTTTTTTTATCCCCCTCCTCTTTCTAAAGCGACAAGTTCTGCTGATGGTGACAGTGGTTCCCACAGTTCTACCAGTTGTAATTTGATCTAGAGGGTCAACTACTTTTCCATTTGCTACTTCCATCTTTTTTCATTCGTGGAAGAAAAACGCAATCAATAGGATTCTACCGCAGGCTACAATTTTGGACATTCTATTATTTCTTCATGCAGCCATCTGTCTCTTTCCTTATATTCTATATACTCCATCTGAAAGGTAGAGAGGTGGGATAGAAGGGGGCTAAGAAAGATGCAATGTATTTTGTAAGTAGCTTTCTGAAGTGACTGCTAATGATGATCATCTTCTAGCTGTTTACTATCAATTCCACGAACTCCAGGTTACAATAAAATGCTTGCACACGTGACCGAACTCATTACTAGCAAAGTAGACACCCCAACTTAACGATAGTAATATACCAACTGGACAAAAAATTAGAAACCTTTATTTGTTATCTAGAAGGGCTCCCTTTAGGCCCGAATTACAGCCCATCGTAGGATGGATTCCGCTTTGTGTCTGAGGAAGTCTCCAGATTTGACCATTCTTCAACCAGGTTATTTGTCAGCTGTTGTATTGTGGCTGGTACAGAACCGTGAAGCCAAACTATCCTTTCCAACACATACCAAACAATCTCAATTGGAAAGTTTGGTTGGTTGTTATAGGCGCATCGGAAACTTAGGCCATATTGAGCCCTATATAATGTTTGTAAATTGCGCATGTTCTGTGGTTGATTTACTGTTTGTTGGGCGAAAAATCACGCTGTCCATGGGATTCGAACTCAGGTCTTTTCCATCCGGCGTGGGCTTCAGTTGACGACAATTTCAAAGGTTTCTATGTTTTTGGCCAGTGAGTGTATCTTGTTTAAAGTATCCTCTGAGGAGTTAAGTAGACCTTACCTTCCCTTGCCATTTCAAACCTCCAATTCGATGCTCTCAGGCTAATCTAAGCACCATCATCAAAAATTAGGAGCGAATTTCGATGATTTTGTTCCAAAATTATTATCTGTTTATTAATCAGACATTTCAGGGTTCCACTTGTGAAATATTTACACAGGTGTTATTTATTCTGCTTGTATTATTACAGAGTATGTCTATTTAAAAAATGAGTATTGGTAAAACACGAATCTGTGGACTCTGCAAGACTGTGCATTTACAAAGGCTGCTTTGCAAAGCTAGAATGAATAACTGAACCCACATAGTCCTCTTGCAGCTGAGTGCATCAAACAACAGAAAAATCATTTCAGAAGGTCATAAATTGCGATGAAGAATTCTTCATTTTTCAGTTCCACAGACTTGTCTTCTGTATTTGGGATTTTCACAAAGCTTGTCAATCTTCGAGATGTTAAATACTTCAAATATATTTGTTGGGAAGAATTTACGAATTGTATCCAGCCTATTGACTGGTGGGGTGGGCGCTGTGGTAGGCTTGGACTGAAAGAAACGATGGTATTGGGTCTCAGGTGGGAAATCGTTTTCAACCTTTGGTGCATTTAACTTTCCGCTGGAAATGGATTAACGCGAGCATTTCTTGTGATTGTTCTCAGCTCAGGCCTTGATGTTGAGGATGGAGTTATAGCATGGCTCGTGAGATGGTGAAAGATTTCCGAACCGCTCTACTCAACCATCTCAAGAATCAGTATTCGAACCCTAAAGCTTGCAGGTGTAAGTAGGCGCTTAGGACCAAATATGTGAGGCATATAACAGTACTGACATATGAGGTCGCAACCCCAAGGTACGAATTCCCAATAAGTCCTCTCCCTTTTTTTATTTTCTTAGCTGCATAACTGTCCTACTGTTTTCCCCTCTTTTATTACCCCTTCTACAGCTCTCTATCCACTAGTGGTTCTACTCCGCACTCCTGCTCGCCTGGGGACATCCTGTGTATGTGTCCTTTCCTTTAGGTTTTAAATGGAACTCTTCGCTCCACATTTCTTTTCCTGGGCTCTCTCTTTCCTTGTTTTGCAGGGGAGGCTCCATCGTATGTCCTTCCTACTGTCCTAGACCGGCAGGACAGTAGGAAGAATATCCGATGGACATTCTTCCTTGGTGATCGTGCCTCCTAGTAACTAAATGGCTAGATGAACATGAACAAAACAACGCATCTCGCACTCATCTGGCTTTGCATCTTCACAGTGTCACCAAATGCTACTTTGTGGGGAACCACTGGCACCTCCCGATAAACACACTATGTTCCACTAAGTCCTGTCTAGCGGTCTACCGAGGAGAATACATTTTAACTTTTATATGCGTGAAGTGGTGCAAAAGAGAGACCATCTCACATTAGCCAGAGATCCATACAAGAGAGTCCCAAAATCAGAGAGCTGATAACTGAGAATCTCTACACCATGATCTTCTTCTAGTTCTTCCAAACGAAAGCCAATCCCAGCTTGGATTTCTCTAAGGTCTCTCTATGAAAAAGATTTCGAATGTTAACCTAGTGATTATCGATATTAAGTGTTCAAAGAGAAAGAAATGTTTCTAAATGAATGCACCATGGTCATTAAGTTTATTTTACGCAGATTTTTTCTCTCTCAAACAACATCTTGCTGTGTACATTTTGTAATTATTATGCACTTCCCCTAACACGTGTACACTCTCCTAATAAGTTCAGTGAATGAATCATTCCACAGGAAAATAAACGGATTCATTACTTCCTTTGAAATATGTAATTAACTACTTTCGAAAATGGCTCATCTTCACAAGTGATCTCCATTTTTTTCAATAACTGATGTGCAATTATTTTAATGCGACATTTCACGCTCAGAAAGTTTCTAAATCTTTCGAATTAAAAAAATAATAAACTTGGAAAACTGATGACACTTTCTGAAAATATTCTTCATTAGCATCTATTAAACTGCACTTGCAACTAAAGCCACTATAAATTTGCACGCATTTTATCATCGTTAGGCAATTTTGTGGGATGAAAAACCCAACTTTTCTCGAGAAACTACGCAACCCTGTTAGGACTGACTAACTCGGCCAATGTGTGGAAGACAATGATCGTAAGCAGTGTGCTAGCTTCAAGGGCCCGAACCATGAAAGTCGAACTAAATCATTAATGGAATGTATAAATGCCATGATAATTTATGCTTACTCCATTTATAGATAAAACATAAAAGATAATGTTGGGGACTGGAGCCCATTCTACATCATTGGGATGTAGGATGTTATAGGGTTTTAGGAGCATCAGCAAATTAGCTGATTTATATTTCTGTAAACTGCGAGTGTTCCGTGGTCAATTTGCTGTTGCTGGACGAAAAAGCAGAGTTTCCGAGAGATAAAGCCATGATATATTCGCTTGAGATCAACTAGCTCAGCCATGTGAAAAATGCCCATAAAAATTCCAGGACTCGAACGCAAGTCTTTTGAAACACCGAGTGTGGGGAGGACAGCGATCCTACCAACTTTTCTACCAACGAAGGCTATATAATGTGAAGTATAGGAAATAAAATGGGATTTCTCTAAGTAAAAATCTTATTCCATCCTGGGTGAAAAAGGTATTTGTACATATATCCCCTGATATTCGTTTGTCTCTACTGCTCTCTCAGTTCTGGAAACCACACAGAACTTTTGAGCTTCTACTTCTGCTCTTTCTTTAGTCCACCTTTCCTTTTTGCCTTTAAGACTGACAAGTATAAATGGGCTCGATTTTCCAACTGCATTCTGAACCGAGATGGTAGGGATACTAAGGCTTTCGCAATTAGTAACTGATATTCTTTCCCTGGATGCTTCCAATCCCTCTTGTCACAGAGTACCCTTGGTTTTCCAGCAAATGCGAAAAAAACTGATGTTTAGCAGATTAAAAACAGATTAGAGTAAAATTAGAGGGTCAGCAAAGTAAAATAAAATCGACTTATAGCAATCAACCTGTATCCAAATCTCCAGCTTTATTTTCTGCCTACACTAAAGCTTGCAACAAGTGCAAAAAGTTACTGATAAATCTTCTCTCTTCTGAAATCTAGCTTATACAAATTGCAATCGTACTTTCTGGAGCCTTGTTAAAGACATTGGTCACGAGCATTTATTTCTAACTATTGCATTGATGAACTTAGTAAATCTCCAGTCTACTGCATTCAATTCCTCCATTGATTTTTCCCCAAAAAGAGAAAATAAAGCAAATTAAGAGAATCTTAAAGCCATCAAGTTTTCTGGCATCCTCAATATTTCTTGAATTATTTTAAAACCAATAATCCAGAATTGCAGTTTATATCCCTTCTATTTTCTCTCTTTCATTGTCTCAAGTGACCCTTCTGGGTAGAAGTTTACCACGTCCAGCCGATTACAAAAAAGATGGTGAATTTTTAGGAGAAGGAATATATTGGAGACATGTACACAGCAGTCGAGACTGTCAAACTACATGAGGTATTCCTTATTCACTGTCTCACGTGGTGGCTTGGGTTCAAATCGTGAAAATATTGATGGGCTTTTTTTCTCAATGTGGCTGGATTAGTCGGCATGGTGTTATCTCCCGGAAGGTTTGGTTTTTGTCCAGCAAACAGGGAAATCAACCACAGAATATACGCAATGTTTTGTAGCCGATTTTCTCTTTGCTGGACGAAAAAACCATGCTACCTTCTCCTGAAACTAACCAACTCAACCAGGTTGTGAAAAGTCCCATAGGAATTCTTCATCTCATCGAAGGGACTCGAACTCGGTTCTTTTCCACCTGGTGTGGAGAGGACGGTGACCCTACCAACTGTGCTATCCCACAAAGGCGGTGGAGCAAGTTCCTCTGGAGAGGATACTTTTTCCCGAATTGAAACAAATTAATATTCGTTCTTTGATCACTTTAAAATAATGACAACGTCTTGAACAACATAATAGTTCCAACACGATTGATCTATGTTCGAGATGTTTTGTCAAAGCCGCGTTGCATTGTGGTCTTACGTGCCTTGACATGAGTGCAATGGACTCAGTCCTGGGAGTGAATTGTCAAATCTTGTATATCAGTGATCTTTTATTGATTGAAAAACAAGTCTACAGTTTGCCAATGATAAGTTACATGAGATCCGTTGAAATTGAATTACGTTCTTTGTTTAAAGGCAGAGACAACAGCGAACACTGCGATAAATCAAAACATGTTTAAACATGTCTCATTCATTCTTACTTACCAATTTTGACTCTTTCTTAATAACTTTGGATTGTTATGAACTTTTAATGTTTGATTATACTAGCGTATTTGTTTTATATATCCAATTAATAACTACTTATGCATTAAAAAGAAAAGGCCTCATTATTTTTGATTCACCTGTACATAAATTCCATCGAAAAAACTGAATTTTCTCTTTCGCTCTCGTCCCTACTTTATATCTAAACAATTCTGCACAAATCGGCCCTACCATGGACACCTGTTCCCTCATCTAGGTGGTGTGGTGCAAAATATCTCTTAAAAGTCCTGGACGAGATCCAAAAGACAGCAGACAATTTGCTTCATTTCAAACTCACTCCGCTCCCTATTACACAGACGTAGTTTCCCCCATATACAGATTTTGGATATTTCCATGGGAGTAGTCTTCTGAATTAGAATCTGCAATTTACCCTTTCTTCCAAACTAATCTGATCGTGCATAATTACCGTATTTTCCGGACGATAAGATGCAACCATAATTTAGAAAGCATATTTAGGTAAATAATACAGGAAATGTAGACTTTCCCCATGTCTACAGATAAACAAGACCTCCTAGAATTACAGCTAACTTGGTGTTTAATTCAATAACCGCCCCTTTTTGCTGATTCTGTTTTCTGAAATGGTCACACAATGGCCATACAGATTGAGCCTCTGGATCGTATATTGCCAAGAAATATCTTTGTATTTTACAAAAGGATAAGATATACAATTAGTAGTATGACTTCTTGTGCAGCCCCGAGCATTGAGCACAGCAGGTGTATTTTGAAAAGGAAAAGAGATTGATAAGATCTCGCGGTAGAGAACCTCTGGCAACAGATTGTTTTCGATCTGACAAGGGTAGAAGATATGTTTAATCCTAGAGTGGACACAATAAAGTTGAACAATTTACGTTTCAACTTTAACCTTGCTTTAAATTATTCATAGTTAGACATGGTCCATGGTGAAGAGTGAAATGTGTAAACATCTAGGATTTTAGAACGAAAAAGATTGATTGATAGTAATGGTCGGCTTTCCCGGGGTTGGGGATGAAAGCTGTGGGAGCAATCGTATAGCTTAATTAGCCAGTTGTCTTTGTGTTCAATTTGAGTTTTGTTTATTTGGAGATTTACTTTTTGTAGATGAGATGAATTTCTCAGGCGACACCTCATAGTAATGTTTCAGAATGAATTTGAAGTACATGCATTCAAACGATGGTTTATCTGGTTGCTGGACGAAAAACCTGAAGGGAATCGAACTCAGGATTTTGCCATGAGTTGTAGAAATACAAGATGGACTCGAGGGCATTTTTGCTATACTTCCAGCGTTTCAGCTGGTTCAAATTCTTCAAATAAATATTTAGATAACAAAGATATAAATTCATTTCCTGCAATACACTGCTCAACAGTGCGCTGAAGTACTTGTAAGAGAGCACGTCACTCAGTTGGGCAGAGGACAGTTTCATTATTACAGCAGTGATTATTGAAGTGTAGTGAATGTTTAGTTTAATGGCGAATGGACTAATTAAGGCCATATTAAGTTACTGAAGAGCAAATACAGCATTTATTAGTGAGGTGCGTAACATGATCTTTACCTTCCATCCAAATTCTCTACTACTGTAGATGAACAGAAACAAAACATTGAGAATTCCCTTCGCAGTTCAGTTCTCCATGCATCCATTTTAAAAACAGTGGGCTCGTGTCGATCAAGCAGGTGGATATTTCATAACCATATAGAAAATACAAATTATGCATGTCCCTCCTTATGTAGGTAACTAACCAGATGACCTCTGAGTTTCTTATGTCAGGCTCAACTGAATGAGGAGGCAACTTGTTCCAGTAGTCACATTGAATTTATGATCCATAATTCTGGAATTCTTTACAACAATCATTCATTTTACTAACCGCTCTTATAAACCTTAATCAGGTCCCTTCTAAGGTTCTTGGTTGCCAAGCTCTGTAAGTCCACATAATCGAAGTCTATTGCCGTTCTCTTAATGCGAGTTGCCTGTCTTTGGACCCTTTCAAGAAGCTCAATGTCTTTTTTTTTTTTCAGATAAGGTCTTCATACTTTGTCTCCAAATGCGGTATTACAATTGCCTTATACAGTATGATTATGATCCCCTCATCTCTACAGGATAATGTTAGAAAAATCATCGATAGTAACACCATGGTCTTTCCTGGCCGCCTGTTTACACTGTTCAGAAAACTTCATCTCTACTCGTATCGTAACTCTTATATTCCTCTCTCCCTCTACAGTTTTTAATTCAATCCCTTCGTCGATGTCCTTTACGAAATTCAGAAACAACAGTGGTCCAAGAAGAGTTTCCTTGGGAAACTCCACTTTTGATGTTACACCAATCTGAAGAATATCCATTGGTCACAATGGATATTCTTGTTGTAATATCAAATGTTATTGTGTGTGTGGTTTGTGTTGAGTTAAACGAACTTTAATAACCTCTTTTAGGAGGTTCTCTAGCAATACGTTGCTAGAGTAGTAGTGGTGGTGGTGGTACAATTATTCACTATTGATATTTCCATCAAAGACTTGAATCTTTATCGACAACAGAGCCCATGTGGTTAGTTAATACCTTCCCACAACAGACGTCAACATAACCAGTCGCAGAGTATGGAAACTTCTCCCCCAACACGCTATTTCTCCCTAAAGGTGTTTAGAGATGCTTAAATCCATGTAGAAGTGTAATAAATCCAACATTACCTGCATATGATAACTGTAATCAATAGAAACTTCCATTTGTGTAGCCTAGCGTGCTCGGGAGGTTATCGTACTGCCATCTAGTGGCCACCTGCATGTATACAAGAACCGGTTTTCAACCTGTAGTGGGGTTATCTTCTTAAAGTGGCTATTTTTGTCTCGGGCGAAGGATGCTGGCGTACAGGAACGGAGAAAAAGATCGATACATGCGTGTGTGTGGGTACGCGCGCCAGGAGACTTTATAAGCACACTAACTCTGAAACATATACTGAACAACTTTAGCGAAAGATAGCGCCATATTGAAAAATGCAACTGGGATCAGTTTCTTTCTTTTTGGGGGAGGGGGTTATTTAGTTTGTTCTCCACGGGAAGAATATAGCTGGTTTGATAAAAGAAATATTAAAACATTGCACCTAATTGGAGATCCACTACAAAGCACCATAAGAAAATATATAATGTGAGGAAGGCCAGCTTCATTACGCTTTATTTTTCAGCTTTATCAAACAGGCCTACGAACATGTTCTAAGAATGGTCGATGATATTTTGGTCTTGAATGATTTCTTCATTGCTGTACTTGCTCAATGAGATGCTTAGACATGATCACTCCATTAAGTCCTTTCACCTAAAACTTGGTTTTCTGGTTCACCAGATTTTCCCCTATGACAGGTGGGGTTGCTACTTCTCAATGTTTGGAGAGGTGCGGAAGAAATTACTTCAAAGAGTGGAAGAGGAGCCACAAAGAATCTTAAAGGCCCTTTCAGTTGAAGCAGTGTTTAAGTGATCTCGGGTGGAGGAAATGGTTATTCAGCAGGCACGACATTATACTTTTAGACACATACCATAATGGACTTCTTTTTATTATTAGAGAGCACCCTATTGAGAATATCTCACTATCTGAACAGGCTGGACCTGGGATGGTTTAATTTCAGGCATATCATCTTGGTCTTTTCGTAGTATTACAAATCTCTTATTTTCATTTAATATCATCAAATCAGTCTGGATATTCCAAGAAACTTCTTCAATTGAATCCAATTCTCTATTAAGTACAATGTGTCTACCTGCTACTTGACGAAAGGAGAGAGCCTACTGATTGACCTTGAGTCGTTAATTAATCTCATTATGAAAAGATCATTCTGAAAACTCTAAGAACATCAAGTGACAACATTTGTACGAAATTTTTACCGTACCCTGATGCATACGGCTGAAATCCAAAGATTGGAGAAGCCTTTAAGAATTCCTCCAGTTTGGTTAGATTGTTTTGAACTTGCGCAGAGGCAAGTAATGCCATGAGGCGTCACCACATTAAAAATCACATTCATTCTTTCTCCTTGAAACTCGCGTTTTTCACATAAGTGAAAATCCAGACATTTTTCGAAAGTGTGAAAGGGCAGCGATCATAGCCAGGACTGATTAGATCATCTAGTACAGGGGCAAACAGTTCATACTACACCCATGCAAGTTAACGTTCGGTAAATTACTTAAAATCAGCTTGTAATCAGAAAAATGCTATTTGGCAAATGACTATAATATTAAAAGAATGATACGCCAATCAGTCTTGAGAACAAATGAAGTATCTAATGAAAGGGATGTTTAAGCTGCATCAATACTTACATCCTTGGAATCATATATTTCGATTACGAACCAACCGCTGCCTGTACCTCGCCCTGGATTAGTGGTGTCCCCCGGCAACGTAGAAGGATAGTCTTCAAATGCACGTTTATTGATAATATTAGTTGTGGTACAGCGGCATCTTACTGCACCATCATCGATTTCTCTCTCGGAATTCATCTTGTGATGACAACATCTTACTAAAATGCAAGTTAATGAACGCCCAAGTAAAGTTCAGTCACGTGTAGCCAGATTTTTATATCCGACCTTAAGAATGCTAAGGAATCATTAAAGATTGCACCTTCTTTTAGTGACTAAGTAAAACTCAAGTTATTTTTCTTTGGCAAGCAACTGAAAAGGATTATTTTTAAGACGATTTGAATTAAGTAGACCAGTTGCATAATCTTTGACAGTTAATAGGATTAACCAGAGCACCTTTCTCCTTTCTGCCACACAGTACAACAAAAACGGGTCTTCCAATTAAGAAGTCTGCACGCTGATCAAGAAGCGATAAAATCATCATTAAAATGACTCATTAGAAATAATATTTATTGAAGTATGATTTCAAGTGATACCGCATGAGAACACCAAAAAGATTTAAATAACTACAAATATTATTAGTTCGAAAAATAAGTTAATACGAATAAGCAACATGATTTGGGATGCGTTATTTGCAGCTTGGGTTGTAATGAGAAGTTGAATTGGTAAAAATCTTGCAGGAGGAGTGTGTGGAAATCGATCCATAATTTTTTTTTTTTTAAAATCAAAGATGAGAGAATTATCAAAGAACAAAAAGAATTTTTTTATTATTTATTAATGCTCCTTACTATTTTCTTAAATAACTTTTTTTCGGATGGAAAAAATAAATCAAAAATTATATTCTTCCAAGTGGCAAAGACTACAAAAATGTGACCAACACTGCGCACTGCAATTTTAATCCACATTCAGCGTTATTTTGAAATTAAACGATGTCAGCAACTCTTCTTAGAGTAGATGGTATTCTACTCTAAGTAGATGGAATCGAAAAGATAAGTTACAACCATACAATCTGAGATTTCAAAACTTCGAATCTTTTGTATGAGATATAAAATCTGATTTTGAAAAGAAATATGCCTATATCTGCATGAATCATAATCAATCCTAATCAGACTAGAGGGGCTAGCCATAATAATTCATGAATAATCATGTAATAGGGTTCAAAGACTGCAGTTTGGACGAATAATTATATGGTTTCTTCGCAGAGCTCTTCAGTGTTTCATCCTTCAAAACAGAAACCGACTTCCAATTTAGATTCTTCATAGCCGCCTTGGTTATCTTGGTGCATATTTCTTAAGATGATGCTTCTAAGACATGATAAGGCGTTCGATAATAATATATTCCACTCTTAATATGAAATCTAAGCGCTTGGAGGTTCCTAAGAATTCCAGGTTTGTTCATTGGGAATTAAGTCTTAATAGGTGGCTGGCCACTCCATCTGAAGAATATCATCGCTTTGAAGGAATTCGCGACCAGCTGAGCCCATGAAAATGAATTCGGGGAAGCAATTTATCATTATGCATCTTCAAATGACTGTAGTCCCTCTGTAGTCGATCATGGAAGAGTGTTCAATCTTATATAACATTTATGGGCATGTTGAACAGATTATCCTGATCAAAATCTTGAAATGAAAAACACTTAATATAAGCACTTCAGCTGTGTAAAGTTTAGAATCTATTTATTATTACTAATAATTAAACTAACTTTTCATCTTGTTGATAATTAAGGTTCAGTCTCAAGACTGAAACTCGAGTCATCTCTAAAGGGAGCATTGGTTGTCTGTATCAAGGCAGCTGGATTCTTCCACGATTGAAAAAAAAATGATTGTACGTATGAAGAAATGTGCGCTGGGACCACTACTTCTTAGAGGCCTCATTTCACCCTTCTTCCAATTCAGTGATACTGCTACGAGCTCACAAACATCTGTTGTTACATTTTGACTAGTTTACTGATCACATAATTAAGACAATCAGTTGCGTGTGATGAATAGTTGGTCCCAATTAGCGCGTGTACTGTTAATTGATCAATTCATTATAACAGCGATATGTTCCAAAGATACTGTTTCATCGGATCCAAATGTGAACTTTTAAAGTACCAGGAATATAACAAGTACACCATCATAGTGAAAAATAACTGAAGTTGCGCTACCTCTTTCCATATCACTTCTGGTGTATTTATTTTCTCTTTTGTGTATTATCGGAATAACTCGTGGAAAATCCACATTCCCTCCGTATGAGAGGGAGTGTATACAAAGAGGAATGTGAAATTCTAAAAGCCTCTGCCCTGATTGCAGAAGCTTTTAGAATTCCTTTAATCTTCGGCAGGATTCAAAAACTCGCCTTTACAGACACAAAGCTTCTAGAAAATTCTCTTTCAAGTCCTTAAATGCCGATCTCTATGTAATTCTTCAGTAGTGCATAGAAAACTCAGTTAACTTCAACCGCTCTAAAATTCAGTCCAGTCTTATCTCTCACTTCTTTGATGACAATCAGATCACTAACATCACACGTCTCCGCTAGGAATTCCCCTAATTTCCATTGGCATAAGCACATCACAAATATTGCTTCCTCTACTTCCAAAAAACTCTTTTCGCTCTAGTCGTTACTTTTCATCTAAACAACTCGCTCTTCTAGACTGTATTCGAAGAGGAGTCAAGTTAATTAATGGCCCATCTCTTACGAAGCTTCTCTACCCTCACAGAAGTTCAATTTCTTCTGAATACTTTTCTACAGATACTCCTAATGGCACGCTTCTTCTGAATTTGCGTCTGTAATTCCCCAACTCTGTTGTAAACAAGTCAGCATCCATTTACTGTCCAACTTTTCATCTTCCACATTTATCCCTTCAACTTTGTTTTCTGAAACAATTTACCTTTACATGTATTTCCCGAAAATTATAATCTACAGAATTCAAATCACTACAAGTATTTGAATTCTGTAGATTAAACAAGTATTTTCTTTCTTCTCAGCTTACTGTCCCATAGAAGGTAGGAGTACTATGGGTTCTAATACCTTTCGTGTTCGGGGGTTTCATTAAAAAAAAGCATGCTTTAAAAAAGTAGAAGGTTTCTATTGTGTTTTTTTTTTTTATTTTTAAATTAACTTTTCTATCAAAGTAAATAATTTAATTGGGCAAGAAAAATGTCAAAATCTCCAGAATAAATACTAAAACTCACTTCATTTGTTACACTTCAATTTAATACCGATTCTCTTAGATAAAATCCCTTGATAGTAATATTTAGCATTAACAGACATAAATCAATCGTATCATAAATCAATCTTATCTCTGACTAAAACTGGTAAATTAAAAAATATAGAGTTAAGAATATCTGCACAGACCTGCTTTAATATACGAAAACCCAAATATTCTGTCAATCTACAATCAACAACAGCCATTTCAATGGTTGAGGGGAAATTCGAATACAAAGTTAACCTAGCTGGTCTAATCTAAAATACAAAGGGAGAGAGTGGATCAGGTGGACGTAAGATCCCAAAAATACACACAAAAAGAATGCATCCTTCTCTTTCCACTTTAGATTAGGCTAGCTAGGTTAATTTCGTATTCGAGTTTCTCCTCAGCCATTGTATAACCACTCCTATGTTCGGCCATCCTACCACAAAGTCTTCGTTTTGTCTTGTATACATAATTTTCAGAGTCCTGCACAAATCCATAATAACATGGCACTTTTAATAATCCGGGAGCATCCTGGAAATAGGATTTAGAAATATCTTGATAATATTACAAAATATTACAGCGTTGACAGGTGCAGGACTGGTTTTTCAGGATCTTATACCTGCATCACGCACTGTACTTCAGAAAACCATGAAAAATGCGAATACGTTTCTATAATCGCAATCAATCTTCTAATTTAAAACATTATAAGCTCAAGGGTTACAATAAAGCTGTTAGAGGTATAAGATTAATACACAACTAATTAAACTGAGTATTTATACTTCATGAAGACCATGCGATCTAAAATCATCTAGGCCTAAATATCGAACAAAGGAAAAAAATTATGTATTTATTTATTTTTTAACAGGTAAAGTGTGCATTCTCATATCTCTTAGCGGGTGGCCATTTGTTCTCCTATTTTAGAGACAAATACATTACAAATGCCCCCTCGAGGGCATATTTTGTTTTATGATTGTCTGCATCGTACTAATGACTCTACTCAGTATTCCAATAGTTCAACATCACAATTCTTTTCTTGCTTACTATCATTAACTTTTTGATTTTATTCCAAACTCCTAATGACTTTGGTAAAGTGATTCTTCAGCAATATATATCTTGAAGTTTGTTTTTATGTTATATACAACAAGAATGAGAGACAGCTAAGGTCAACAGGCGTTAGTACTTGTACATCGTGTCTGGAAACTGCATGTTTGTTATGACTGGTTTGCCGAAAATAATAAACAAGCAATTAGACAAATTCCATAACCCTGTTCGAGACCGACTAACTTGGACAATTCTTGGACAATGAAAATTCTTCATGTATCGACATAAATGGATGGCATGGTCGGTTTGTTCAATTTTAAGGATGAAAATGATCATGCACCCCATAGCACGAGCCGATTCGGTCCAAAAAAAATCATGGTCACACCCTTTCTGTTAGCTACGAAGGCTTGTATGATTTAAAATGAACTCTCTAGATATTACTAAAATAAGCGCTTCTCTGATTTCTACTTTTGTCTATTTAGAGAAGCATTTATTTTCCGATTACTGCAATCCCTATGTTGAAATAAAAACCAAAGCCAATTACTAATTTAAAATACAAGTTGACCTAACCCGACGTATCACCATATAATATCCTGATTTACAATGCAAGTTAGCAATGCAAGTTACACATCAATACCTAACTTTGTATTTAAAAATTAACTCATTACATTCTTTTTAATATCGTAAATTGTATTCCTGGATGAAATTTTTCGAACGATGTAGGATTTATCTTTGCAGGTGCAAAACTCCAGGCTATTGTGAATACACATTGTATATTCAAGAATAGTTTTATTTATTTAAAATTAGTATTTTAAAAGTTTGGTTAATAAAGAATTAACGAAAATACAATTTCTTACTTTTAAGATAAACAGCTGTTTTTGAAACTATCTTAAAACATTCTAACCAGTGAAGCAATCATTCCAATTCACTCTTATTTCGAAACAGGATAATAAATGTTTACTCGTTTAGGAATAGGAAGAAATAATGTCCTAAGAGACAAATTATATATTCATTTAAGCGATGCTGATGCTTTTTATTCATAGAACTTATTGTTAAATTTGACAAGACGACCTAACCCTGAGTAATGCAGGGTAAGGGTCAAAGGGCCTTGTGGTGATTCAATTTGGTAAACATTTTGAAAAGTCGACTCTATCCAAAGGTATTTGAGAATGCCTGTCAAAACGTTAAGTTATAACTATGATTATACATTTACTAGCAATATAACACATCTGTAAAGTAATCATTTTACTTTACCAGGAGGTATGCTAGATCCTGTGGTCGACTTGTGAGATATTTGGTATTCAAGTGGATCATAGAATGCGTCAAAAATAAGGTTACAGTTTAAAGTTCAGTAGTTAATTTAATAAGTATATTCTCTTTAAGTATCATTTTTATACGATTCTTATAGATTTGATGTTGCTGAATTCTAATATGGCAACCATATTGCTGTAACAGTCACCAATTTTAAGAAAGAAGGGATTAGTCAAAAACTAAGTTTCTAGCTAAAAAATGTTACATACAGTAACATTTTTTTAGCTAGAAACCTTATTAACCTTATTCTATTTACAAAAATTCTATTTATCTGATAACAAAATACTTATTTTGTTGTTTTTTCCCTTTTATAATCGTCCATTGATGTGTCCGGTAAGAGATTCCATTAGCAGTCTGCCAATATATTTAGACTCCCATTTTCCCTGGCACTTTTTTTCCATTTGAGAAATATCTTGATGAAACCTTTTACAGTGTTCATTGGAGACCGCTCCCAAGTTTTCAGGAAAAAAGTCTAAATGGGAATGTAGAAACGAAGCTTTAACGAAAGATCTTGGTTTTGGTCATTAACCTCCGATATTTGAAAACTGTGGGTGATGAGAACTTTTTAAGCATATATCCGAGCTTTTGAACATATTCACTACAAGAATCTGTCGAAATTATTTGAGGGAGGAAATTAATGCCCACAAGAGTAATTTATTTCACGATTTGATCATTTATTAATACGATAACGGAAGTATTTAAAAATGCACAAGAAACTTGTATCCAATGGTCATTAAATTTAGAAGCGCAAAGGCATCTAAATTTAATGAGTTAATTACAAAATTAACTGACAATTTGATAATAAATTGTTAATATTGTCAACAAGAATCCTGGTTGATTCTTGATTCTTTTTAAATGATATGTTTTATCTTCGTAGACGCAAAACCCAAGGCCAATATATCGTGAACAAGCATATATTCATTCAAAAAAAGGTTTTGATAATGTATAACAGATCATTAGTTTACTGATATTTAGAATTTTATGAAGGAGTTCACACCGTGGACAGCCGATAGGTCCACAAGGGTGTACAATTACAGTATAAAAACACACTGCGGTATTGCAGTAATATCCAGATTTACAATGTGAATTGGTCATATGCGCAAAGGCTTCAAACTTTAACGAGTTAATCCAGTTTGTTTGAATGGTATAGACAGTTCAAAGACTGACGATAAGATGTTCGCGATGACCCAAGAGGTGGGCGTCCGTCAACCGCCCGAAATGAGGAGAGATTTGAAAAAGTTTGGAAATTGTGGCAAGAGATCGTCATTTGACCCTCAATCTCCTCATATCCTGATGAGTTGGATAAGAATAAGGAGACGATTCGTCAAATTCTGCATGAAGATTTAGGGTAAAGGAAGGTCGGTGCAAAAATTGTGCCGCACGGCAGCACGGACGAACAGAAGCAACTGAAAGCGTTATCATGCGAAGATTTCATCCAGACTTTAAGATAATCTTAATTTCCTTGACCATATAGTTAGTGAGTGTTAGGTGCTTCAGAACCAGCCAGAAAAGAAGCCTCAGTGAAGGCGCTGAACTTCAAAGTCATTACCAATGCTTAAAAGGTTTCTTTTATAGAAGTCTAGAATCAAAACGATGCTGATCATGTTTTTCGACATACCTGAAGGGGAAAGGTTAATGCTGCGTTCTATTATATGTGCTTCAATGTCTATTGAAGTTAATTTCCCTGGCAAGGTTTCCATTTCGAGAGAAAGACAGCTGGTCTTTCTCTTGTTGTGAAGACATTTCTGACGAAAAATAACACTATACAACATCCGCTCTACTCTTCCGATCTAGCACAAGCGTACTTCTTCCTTTCTCCCAAAGTAAAATCTTCCTTAAGAGAAAGATTCCAGGTTGTTGAGGAAAAGAAAAAGGTAACCGGCGAACTAAACATCATCTCTTCGGACGCCTTCGCTGATCTTTTGAGAAGCTTTTAGAACGGTGTAATAATTTCATTCAATCAGCTAGTGATTACTTTGAATGAAAATAAACCCGCTGTTGACTCCTTTACTTTGTATTCCTTTTATTGCACCAGTCCGGAAACTTTATTGCAATGCCTTGTATCCAATTATTGTGCAAGTAAAATTTAATATCACGATTTTTCTAGATTTAGAACTAACTATAATAGCAATCCATGATGCTCCATGGTTCTTTAGGATTCTTATTAAATTATATTTATAGGCCGCCGTAGCCTAGTGGTCAGGCGCGCTGGTGCATAAGTACACGTGCCTTGAGTGACCGGGGTTCAAGCCCGTGACTGCTGAATACGGTGCTGTTTCTTGTATTCTGTCTATCTTGTTAACTCCTCTGACCGTTTGGTCGTCCCGGAGTATAAACAGAAAATTTATTTTATTTATATATATTTTTTTCTATTTGCTATATAAATGTACAGACTTTTTTCTTTTTTGTATCCATCGTGGCTCGAGTTGGAAGCATCTATTTATGTTTTAAAGTAACCTACTATAAATTTCCCCTAATGCAGACTGCTGCAACAGTATTATGAAAGAATAATCTTTGATTCAGAATATAAATTTGGTAGAGATATTACCAACACACAACTACATCAAATGCTGTATCTTCCTACTGGAACCAGAAAGGTATAATAACATATGTCATTTCAATTTATTGCGAAATAATGAAGGCTCCTCCTACATTACTCTACAATTTTACATCTATTTTTGGCGTAAGAGTTTTGAATTAACAGGATACAAACTAGTTAGTTTTATCTAAACCAAGATCAAGTTTTGATGTATGCACTTGGAAGCATTATTTCCAACTTTTTTATATTTTGAAACAGGGAACAAAAAATGGCCTGTGATAGGCAGTTGTAATATAGTTAAGGAAGGACGTTACGCGGTTGTTTTCCATGAAAATTAATTCTTATAATGGTAATAGAGTTTATTAAGCTCATAGCCCAAACCACTATACATTTAAGGTGACGTTTCGGCAGCACACACATACACAACCTCCTCCAGACCCTCAGTACTACCCGACAGATGATACAGTCACATAATGAGAGTAGTTAAGGGTACGTGCCAAAGATTTTTGGCATCACTAGGTGGGTCAGAGTCTTTTTTGAGACATTACGTGCTCTACTGGAACTGGCCCACCTTTCCGTAGTGTGGACGAGTACCCGGAATCATCTGTCCAAATGACATGCTTCTGGGTAGCCAAGCGGCCAGAACATACACAAACCTACACCAACACATTTCTGGCCCATTTACAGTTGATTCTGCTCTTCCAGAGACACGAGACGAAGTTGAACAGACGTTCTAGGTGCCGCCCTATACATATACACATGTGCCAAAGATTTTACAAACAGGGGTCAGTGAGCTAACTACGTTGCATCGGAGTTGTAAAAGTTATATTTTAGCTTATATCGTAACAATATGGATTTGAAACATGAGACTGGGACATTCTAAAATCCTTGACTGTTCAAAAGGACCACCTATAATCCAGTTATGTTTTCGTTAAAAATATCAAAATACAAGACAACCAGCCAACATCCTTTAACCTTTGACGTCAAACTCATCGAAGTAACCGTTCTTCCTCTTCTTTCATTTCTCTGAAGTAGCCGAGTGGTCAACAAGGGGTACAGTAATACAGGCGCTTGATTCAAACATTGTTTCAATCCTACGTGATCTTTAAATATAGTCAATGATAATATTCTTGTAAACTCTTAACCTATGTGGTCGTGCTGGAGTATAAGCGAAAGTTTTCGTTTGCTTCCTTTCTGTCTTAAAATTTCTACTCAGCTTAAGTAAAAATTATAATTTGCACTGAAAAACTCGGACTAAATCACAGGACAAAACCTTATTCCCTCCACCTGATATTGGTTAACTACATCATTGAAGAAGTACTTAAAAGTTTATTCAGTCTCCGACAAGACTGAACAGTTTGTATGTAGAGACGGAATGGATAAGCTCGCCTAAAAACAAAAAAAAAAATTAAGGAATAGATTTTCATGTTTATACTCCGAGACGGTCAACACAGGATCATGACTTGACATGATAGAGGGAATACAAGGACATCATTGCATCTTGCAGTCAGGACTTTAACTACGGTTACTTATTATGCAATTCAAGGTTATTAAAAATATCCGATTGTACTTTAAAGACTCAATACTGAAATATTCTTCTCCAGGTTACAGAACATTGATGATACAGGAAAAAGAGTATTCCATCATAAATAATTGTGTTTTTCAGACAATTTTGCAATACAAATAAAGAAAACTTCGTAGTATATTCGAAAATACTTTTGTCTTTTCTTACGCAATCATCGGTTTACTTGTCTGGTCTATAAAATATAGACGCAAGTCTTGGGATTGAAACCAATCCCAAGACTTGCACCGAGAAGAGAACTTCTTGAAGCTTATTTTCAAAAAAAATGTATCCCATTTTTGTATTTTGAGACAAGACTAATATAATCTATATTTGTATTATTCCATCAACACTGCAAGTACTGTGCAATATTTTTGTTGCCGAGTAAGATCTTTTTAAGACAACAAGTGAGGCAAATCAAAGCTTTTGTTTTGATTTGCCTCAATTGTAAGAGGTAGAGACGCATTGTAGGCGTGTTAAATGAGAAACATTTCTGAAACAGGTTCACCACTTATAATTTATCATTTAATAATCTGCAACCACAGCAATAAAACAGCTGTCAAGAAGGTGGATCGTCCAATTTAAAGTTGATTGAATACAGACTGTTACCTTGAAAGATAACTGCCTTTAAATCAAATCATTATAGAACCACAATCTGCCGCAGGAAGTATAGAGTGTCACATCTGTAGAGCAACTCATGTTGTCAATGCAAGTTTCTTTCGACCTGAAATCTGTTTCGTATGGATTGGTTCGATAGAAGTCAGACTCTGCAGCCATTAAAACCAATTATCAAACGAAATACAAACAGAAATTTCTGAATCGAAGTTACTTACAATACTGCCTCCATGAATTCTCGGTTTAAACACTTTCGGGGTTAATCAAAATAGAGCGAATTTAAATTCCGCTTATATACTAGTGTCGTGATTGAACTGACATTGACGTTCATTTACAAAAGCCATTGAAGCACAACATCAACGACTCGCAGAAGGAAGGATAATGATTGATTAACTGATCGCTAAAGTCGGTTTAAATGTTGTTTCTGAATTGGCACCAAGAGAACTCATGAGATAAACAAGAGTTATACAATGTTTGAAAACTGCCTAAGTTGTATGGCCAGTTTCTGTTTGCAGTATAAAATACATTCAGCTCAAGTGAAGTCTCAACCCGTTCTTTTTAGCATTACGGATGGGATTCGAACCTGGATCAATCAGTCCAAATGGGTGTAAGCGGCACAGTTATTGTCCTGATAAGGAAAACTGTCGAGTTTAGTTGGAGCTAAGCGAATATTGTAGTATATAAGCAACAATAGCGTAGTTGAGAACACCCACATTGGCGACCACTCGATTAATTTCATAAATAATACAGAATATAAAACACCTTAAAAATGCGAGTTAAATAGTAAGTTTTCTAAGTATAGTAAGGAAAACATGCATCACTACATTACTGATAAGCAGCAGTATTTTTTAAAATTAAAATACTGTATATAGTGAAATGTTGTGTGTTATACAAATTACCATTTCAAGGTCTGAAAAATGTTCCTGAATTTATAATAACGAACTCTAGTTGCATAAAACGTTGGTTTATATTGAGGCCGGACTGTGTCCACTCTGTGCTTATAATTCTCGCATTTGCGTGGAATGCGCTTCAAGTATTTTGGGTAATCCTAATAGTAGTTGTGCACAGGCAACCCAAAGTAAAATTAGAATTGAAATTAAACCACTCTTATGTCAAAGAACTTACAGTAATGTTTCTTCAGGTTTAGTAAATTTTTGACATTAATGACGTTCGAATATTAATTCAAATCTAGTTTTAATTTTTTTTTCCCGGGATAGCCATTGATATGGATTGTCCAAAATACCCGTGTTTTGTATATTAATAAAAGAAATATCAGCATAACTGGGCCAAAGTACGCTTAGTGTTTATCAAGTTTGTTTCTGCTTTTTACACGGGGTCGGGATGGAAAAACGCAAGGCCTGGTGTACATAAGTGCATTTGAAGATTAAAATATTTGTAATAGTTATAAACCTAAACTTACAACATTTTATTATTTATCGATATCAATTTACCAATAACGCTTTGACCATAAACATCAGCATGGATAGAGAGTGTACATTAAAGAGTAAAATTATTTACATATTTGAAAAATGTTACCTACAAACTTTACACAACTCTTGGAATGAATTGTTACAAAACAGTGAATTATTATTATTCAATTTAATATTTAGTACATCCCTCCCACGAAGAGCAACAGCTAGCAGAACGGGGTGGTACATTCATACATATAAATGGTTAGATAGATATCTTGCATATTCACAGGTACATATTTTAGAGTGCGCGTGTACCGAGACAGCTACACTGTTCATAACACCATCAGGATAGCCTTGCTTATATTTATTATAACACTGGTCTGCAGCAATTTCCTCCTAAAATAATTTCGAGAGATTTTCGTAGGAAATTTGTTCAAAAACTCAGATGTGCTTAAAAAGTTCTCATCACCCGCAGTTTTCAAATATCGCAGGTTAATGACCGAAAACCAAGACCGGTCGTTAAAGCTTCATTTTCTACATTCCCATTTAGACTTTTTTTTCCTTAAAAAAATGGGAGCGGTCTCCGATGAACGCGCTGAAAGGTTCCATCAAGATATTTCTCAAATGGAAAAAAGATACTAAGGAAAATGGAGTACAAATACGTTGGCGGACTACTGTTGGAATCTAGTACTGGAGACACTAATGGACGATTATAAAAGGCAAAAAACGACAAAATAAGTGTCTTGTTATCAGATAAACATTTTTGTAAATAGAATAAGGTTAACGGACTCATTTTTCAATATTTAGTACTGTATGTAACATTTTCTTGAAATATATGAAATCTTTTTTTACTAGAAACATTGAGTTTAATCCCTTCTACCTTAAAATTAGTGGATGTTAGAGCAATATGGTTACTATATTTGAATTCAGCAACGTCAAATCTACAAGAATCACCCTGAATTTTAACAGGAAGCGAAAAAAAAAATGTTTTTTAACCCACCAGTGGTCCTGAGGCGGGGGTCATCTGCTGACAAGTTATGCTGCGTGGAATCTTTATCTCTTTCCTCTATGCCATTTTAATTCATGTCTTTTCCTTTTGTCCATCTATCAAGTGTCTATTTTTTTACTTTTTATTCTTCCTCCTTATCGTTTCTTCCAGCTGCACATTTGAATACCTCCAAACTTGAATCCTTTACTATATACGAGTATTAATATCGTATATTAATACTCGTTCATAAGTGCAACCATAAGCAAATGTACACAATCAATACCGTTCTCAAAAACTGTACATAATTATTAGTTTGACTAGGGCCAAAGTACAAATGCCACAGAGAAAAACAGTTAAACAGGTCTCTTGAAAGATAAGGGCAGTTCTAAAACCAGCAGAAGCATTCGGTGAAATTTATTTTTTATTTTTAACGAATATATTATTATTAATTTTCGTGATGCTGGCTATTTTTATACCAAAATAAGTAGATATAAAATGTTTCTAATTTCTAGATTATCACACGCAAAGTGTACGTGCAAAATTATAATAATTATTACTTAATTTCGCATTTTTCATAACTATTATTATTTTTCCTCCAGATGGAGCTGTTTTTTTTTTTTTTTTTTTTTTCACGCAGACGAATATTAAAAAGACGTATTTAAAAACATGGAGGAAACGAAACAGGGTAATTAGTATTTTTTTGTTTATAATTACTTTAAACTTTGAAAAGAGTTCAGAATTAATTATTTCCAAATAATTAGAAGTAAATAATAATTATATTTCAGTTATTATAATCAGCTATTCCTTGAAATATTAAGAATACTAGAATGTTCCTAAAATGCATTTTAAAGGTCATTAGGTCATTTGGATTAGTACTGGTAGAAACACTAGTAGCATTTTATTATTTAAATATTTAATTTATTATTTATTAACGAATACATTTATTATTCATTTTCATAGTTTTATCTCAGATAATTCTTTTACATTCGTAAAGCAGATGTGGCAATAAATTGCAAAGATGTGTTATCGAGTAGTAGCAAATATGGCGTGCAGCAAAAGGCGTGGTTGCAGCTGCTCTTGGATAAGGGGGGAAAAAAAAAAGGAATTAAGCTTTTGGGAAATATTTCAGATAGCATGTACTGGGTGGCTATTAGTGGCGATACGAATCTTGACGTGCTTAGAAAAATAAAAACTGGAAAAAATTCTGAGTGTGCGCTTCTAGAAAATCTATTTTATTAAATTACTAACACTGATCACAGTTTCTCAAAGCAGAGTATAATAATTCTCCAAGTCTCTACTGAATAGAACAGATAATCATAGATAAACGCACATAGATTGCTTAACTGGTCTCTCCACATACATTCTGCGACCATGTTTCTAGATAACGTGCTTTTAAATTTCTAGCCATGTATATTACTTGACTTAATATTGATAAGGATAATTATATATCATTTGTCGATAAGGGTCGCAAAGCCTCCAAAGGGAAAGTAGCAGGAAAAGTTTGGGAAGTATTGCCTTAAATAGCACATTAAATTATACTGTGTAGTCTAATTGCTATTATTCGGAGTTGCAACCTCTGAGGATTATCTGTGGCCACCCAGCGTTATGGGAGTTTCTCCCCCTCCAAAGAATTAAATATTTTTATTTATTTATTTTTTTTTTCAAAATAATATATCCAACAATTACGTAATTTTAATACAGTGCCAGTAACTTTATATAAGAACAAATTCGATTGCGAAATCTATGGTATCACCAAGGTACATTTATTTATTATACTAGGCGAATATATATATTTAAAACAGATCCAGTTAGTCCAGTCCAGTCCAGTAAAATACGCTCGGGAACAACAACCCCATTAGGAAGCTCACTAAAATTCATCCAATTATAAAAGTGCACATTGAGGAAATTCAGACGTAACGAAGATGCCACCAGAAAGAAGAATACGCGTCATTAGTCGACTTAATTCAATGAATTCCAAAAGAAGTAATGGGTTCATCGAAGATGTGCTTTCCACATGAGGCACCATCGTAGCAGACTATAAACACGGTTAGCAGCAAGTCCAGATAAACCAAATGAAGTCCATTCATCATCATCAGCAGTCCATCAAGATCACTAAATCGGAATATACTCCAAGCTAGCTCAAACCGAACGAAGAATATAGTCCAAGTTAGAACAGACGTAACGAAGTTGGCACCAGAAAGAAGAATCCACATTTGCTGACTTAATTCAATGAAGTCTAAAAGAAGCGATGGGTTCACCAAAGATGTGCTGTTCATGAGGTACATCTTGGCAGACTGCAAATACTGTCAGCAATTCCAGATAAATCAGATTAAGTCCATCCATCATCAATAGCCCATCAAGTATATATGATCACTAAATGTAAACCCCTGGCCTGTGGCCTTGACGGGTAGGTTGCGACATAAAACTGTATTTTGTATCTTATTATTGTTGCAATAAAGGTTCTCCTTCTAAATCAGAATATAGTCCAAGCTGAAACTCTAAATATTAATCTGTTTTGATCACAGATTACAAGCCGATGTGCTGCTTGCTCCAAACGGAGGTTTTTTATTTTATTATTTATCAGGAGGTCCCTGGCAAATTTGGTGAACCTCACCGTATATTTGCAATACCATACATACAAAATTATAGATACAATTCATGGTATCGTACAGAGAATGAAGTACATCTATTCGAAGTAAGTAACAATGTCCAAAGTTCATTCGCACAAGAACCCGATAGGATGTCTTTCTCAATTAAACGATTTGGGCGTCATTGCCCACACAAGGTAAACTCCCACCTATAATTGGAAAGGTACTGCACATCCTGCGCTTACCCTGTTGAAATATTGAAATCCATTCTAATGATCAGCCAACCAGGTTGTTTTCCAGTAAGCCACAAGACCCCATTACACGATACAACAATTAATTTCCCTGCTCCTCTGTAACAAGATTAACCATCTTCGAAATACCTGGACAGCAAACTCCTGGAAGGATTTGAAATCCGCTTCTGTTCCTAACAGAGGTTGTTTACATTAAGGATTCAACCGATGTAGATTCGCGACCTTGCTAATAATTCCTCCCTAAGATCGAAGTACCCATAACAGTCATATATGATCCCAAATTTCATCTTTCCCACAGACGCAAGCAGAACGGTTCACAATACCTAACTCACATAACTTTACAAAAATGATCCATGTCCTGTCAAGAAGAAGGTGGCGTATAAATTCGGACTAAATATCTGGTACAGTTATTTTTCCACATAGGTTGGGGGGGCGGATTTGATTGTAGTGCAAGGGGGGAGGTCAAAAAGAGATATTGCAGTTAAGCAGGCTAGCTATCCAGTCTAGTGATGATCCAAACTGAGTTCTTTGAGCTGTTTTTATAAACATAAGAAATTATACATGTTTGTCTAAATCTCCTTGGGTGCGCTCCCAAAATAACTCCTCCAGATCTTTCGTGGGCACCCTGTATAGTTTTAATGGCTACTATATTAGAAATAATAATAATACTTTACTGTAAATTGAAATCATGGCATTGATTTAAAATAATTCAACAACATTTGTGGGGCAATCATTTTCAATTGGTGAAACATCTACAATGATTTGAAGAAACCCTTACCCCAACGTAATTTGCAATAGTGAATAAAAATTCTGATTTATAGTTAGTTCATTTTACATGTAAAAGGAGAATATAAGAGTCCCTGGCATGCGGTTTCATGATTAGTAATTTAATCCCGTCCTCCCTCTGGTATTAACCCCCAAACGCGTATGGTACTATATGGGTTAACGTATGTAAAGATTGATACTATACAACTCTGTTCGGAATCTTTAGAAAAATAGATCAAATCTACAAAAACAAAATAGAAATAGTTGAGGGAAGCAATAAAGTTGAGGCAAAATGGTTGAGGGAAGCAATAAAGACACACGAGGACTGACCACCTAGAGACCAATATCTTGCCTCTAACAATCCGCCATTCTTGGCACAGCATGGCTCGCCATTAATTATCATTGATGCCGCTAGAGATGAGTGAACTTCCCAAGGTCATCAGATTCTTGGATGAGTCAACAGAACGCAGGCGGGTCCATTCGATTGGCCACGCCTACATTCAAGCAAAGATGTGAGTGTAGCGCCATCTAACGATAAATAGATGACTTAATATAGAAAATGAATATTTTAAAATTATTTGGGAAATTTTATTGGCGAGAAATACAAATTCCACGCGAACTTACTTGCGTATCAATATAGAGCGAACAAAAAACAAAATTTATTTTAAAAAATGTCTGCTTAATTGAACGCGCAGAACTGATACAATTTTTCCATTTTGTTGATTGGAACGAGACATTTTTTGGTCGTTCGATAAAGGCAACGGAACATTTTTAGGGACTTCCCTGGGGCGGGGACACTGTTCAGGTCATATATTAATTAGGGAATATTTTATGCAGAATGCACTGCCCGACTAATAAAAACTTTAATTCGCTGCACATCTAGGAGGCAAGTCGTTTTTGCAATCTCATCAGAAAATGCAAGGCATTGCCGCTACATTAAACGCATAAAAAGGGCTTTTTATAATGAGCAGCGAATGTGATGATGGAGTTTAGTTTTGCACCAGTGAGTAGAAGCAAGAACATTGATCGTTACTTTAACTGATTGTGCGACTGACTTCCATCAGTAGCAAAAAAAAAAAAAAAAAAAAGGAGATGGTAATTATTAAAAAAAAAAAGGAGATGGTAATTATTAAAAAAAAAAAGAAGCGATTTGATCATTGGCCGTTTTAATCAAATTGGTAATTACGTTTCAAAAAAACTGAATTTATTCCCTTTGAAACATTTATTTGCTTTCGATGTATTGTTAACCAATCACTGGTTAACAATACATCGATATGATTGCATTGTTACCCATATGATAGTTAACCATGCCTTTTGTTGTCCATACGATTGTTAACCATGTGTATTGTTACCTGTATGATTGTTATCCATGTGTATTGTTGCCCATATGATTGTTATCCATGTGTATTGTTGCCCATATGATTGTTATCCATGTGTATTGTTACCTATATGATTGTTACCCATATGATTACTTGCTACCCTCAACCAAATCAAGTTCTTTCATGGTATTTTCTCTCAACATTTTAATAAATAAATTTTTTCTGAGATTTCCAAATATTTTACATAGCTGGTTTTATTAAAATAATAGAAATAATGATTTTTTTTTTTAATAAAAACCCAAATCACAGGACGTATTAGAACTTGTTGTAGTACCGTGTGTGGGGGCAGGCGCGCGGGTGCATAAGTACACGTGCCTTGAGTGACCGGGGTTCAAGCCCGTGACTGCTTAATACGGTGCTGTTTCTTGTATTCTGTTTATCTTGTTAACTCCTCTGACTGTTTGGTTGTCCCGAGGTATAAACAGAAAAAAAAAAAAAAAAAAGGTTGAGAAGGCAAGGTATTTGTTGATATTAGACTTGAATTTTTGTAGACTGCAATTTTCAGGAAATACCCGGGAGGAAAGATTGTTCCAGAGAATAGAAGTAAAAGGGATAAATGAGGAGGGCTGACTGACTGATCGCGGCACGTGTTCGAACTGATTTCAAAGAGAGTGGGGGAATTACCCTGATTCATCAGAGTCATCCCTGATACATCTGTATTAGGGATTTCCCCTGATTACAAATCTATTTCTCCTGTGCTCATCTTAGATGACACTAGAAATCAGAGTGGCTTGGAAATTCGCTCATCCTTGGAAAAGGAGGAGAACATAGAGATACAAGACATTGAAGTTTGGGAAGAAAGTAACGTTTTTCATTAGGAATACTTGTTTTCTTCAAGAGTACAATAAATAAATTAACTTGAATTAGCCCCGATAGTCCGAACTTTGCATTAGTTTCATAGTAAACCATGAGACAAAGCCAGAACTAATCAGTATATCGCATAAAGAAGTGAAAGTTGAACTGGATATGGCAGGAACCAATACTGTCCAAAGATTTTGAGTTAAAGATAACTTCAAACACCAAAGAAGTACCTTTAGTACTCTAGAAGTGTGTATGGGTTGAGAAGATATTGAATTTTAATTTCTGCTGATTGTGTTTATATTATTATTTAGTTATTTTATTTATTTTTTTTTCGGGAAATAACTGTTGAAGGAAGGTTGTTCCAAAGAGCAAAAATAGGATCAGTGAAAAGCTAGCTCAGTGATTTCTGAGTTGGACTGTGGAAGAATATTGATCAGACAATTCGAGTGTTCAGCCAGATTTGGAAAACAGAAGTGGCATTTCAGAAATATCATTGGTGTAACTCATTGGGATAATCTCTTCAGAAATGTTCCAACGCAGCAACGACAAAATAAATCTGATATATGAAGATTGGTTGTTATAGGGTTTCAGACGCATCAGCAACTTTGGCCATATTGTGCCGTATATAATATGGTTGTAGATTGCGTACGTTCTGTGGTCGATTTGCTGTTTTCTGGACGAGTTTCCAGGAAATAAAATCATGACACTCTTGGCCCGAGACCGACTAACTCGGCCACGTTGTGAAAAGGCCCAAACAAATACCTGAGTTCGAACTCGGGTATTTTCCACCAGATGTGAAGACGTGATCATACCAACTGTGCTGCCCACGGAGCTTATATGAGGGAAATTCTACGATATGTTTTCTAGTTTTTTTTGTTTATGTTGATGGAGATAATTCTGTTTTACAGTTTATTTATTAACGCATTATTTATTTTTAAAGTTTAGTATGCATGCATTAATTACACATAGCAGATTAATGATTTATAGGTTTCGGGTTATATTTTGTGTTTACCATGTTACAGTAGGCGCTCAATTATCCGAGTTTAAGTCTCATAACAAAAAGAAAGACGTGGAATCTTAATTTTAATATTCTTCTTGGAGTTATTATTATTACTTTTTAAATTTACATCCATCTTGTTAAAACGGAAAAGGGCTTTCTTTTGAATGAAAATGCAAGCTCATCAATAAACATGAAAGAGTTAACTTTATGAAAGTTCTACCCGACTACATGGAAAAACGGGAGTTGCCGCTCTCGCTGACAAGATGATGCTTCGAAATTTACGTAGTACTGTTCAAAGGAAGGTAAACCAACGGTAAAAAAAAAAAAAAAAACAGCTCATTTTTCCATTATCAATAAAAAAGGTCAAATTTTCTTACGCTGTAGTATATACACACACTGTCCAAAACAATACGAACATTCGTATTAAGACAGTCACAGAAAGAAGAAATGCAAAGAAAACTGACATGAGGTGATGACATGATGCTCATTCAGTATTAAGACTGCACATGCTGTTCAACAGCAGTAATAAAAAGCCAGAATGGAGAAAACGCGAGATCTATCAGACTTTGAAAAAGATCTTATCGTGGATGCACGTTTAGCAGGAGCCACGATTCAAGAAACGAAAGACAACTCAGAAGGATCCATCTCAAAGATTCTTAACGAGTGGAAAGCAAAGGTTCTTCCAAATATCAAAGGCATAAATGTAGTAGAAAACAATACTTCAAGAGCAAAGCCGTCCTACTCTAAGTAGGAAAAAATAGGGCATCCAGTGTGCAGCAAATAATATCTGAATTCAACCAAGCCCAGCACTGCCCTATTTCCACTTACCATGCCCAGGGAACTGGAGAAATCGGGCATTGGCAGTCGTCTGCCTATTCAGAAGCCAATTATTCCAGAGAAAAACAGAAAAATTCGCTTGCAGTGGTGCGGAGAACGTCATTATTGGAGAATTAGAAACAAAGTTATGTGATCACACGAATCATGATACACTTTGTTTTGCACTGATGATAGGCAGAAATGAAAATGGCAAGATCAAGAAGCGATGGACCCTGCTTGTCTTGTTAAGACACCTCATGCATCTAGAAGTGGTATCATGGTATGGGAAACGTTTCGTTGCAATGGACTGGATCACCGGTGGAAGGTCGAATATCATCCTATCTATCACATCTACCGCACTCGATCTTACACTTCTCTTACCCTTTTATCTCGAAGGTGATGGCCACTTTATGGATGGCAATGCAACAGCGGTTCGTGCCAGAATCATGCAAGAATGGTTCGGAGAACATGACACGGATTTCCACCATCTTCCCAGTACCCCACACTGAACGTTTCTCAGTCCTATTGAAAATGTGTGGATTATGCAGGGCAGGGACATTCGGCAATGAAGTCTTCTTCCTTCAACTTTTTAGCAGCTGTGCGATATTTTGCTGGAAGAAAGTTACAATTAGACCAAAACATCGTACAGAATCCATGCGGGCCACACACTTGTTATTTATTCCAAAGAAAGACGGCCCGATTCGATAATGAGTAAAGGTTCGTATTTTTTGGCCAGTGTGTGTAAATAAATATTATGGTACTGAATATTTAATGGTCCATTTTTAACAGAGTTGGGTTGTTAGAATCAACCCAACTTCGGATTTGAGGAACGCTGGTTTATACATTTGTACACCAAAATTGCACATCGCGTTTACAATATTTTTTTATACATTTTATATTTTTAAATTGTGTACAATTTATTTTGTATAGTATTGTTCAGATTATTTTATACCTTTAAGCTTCTTTTCTCTTCCACATACACGCTTTCTGTTATTTTTCTAATAAATTTTTCCTTTTCTTATAGGGCTCAATCGCAGAGGTGTTTCATTGCATAAGAAGAGCTAATAGAAGAAAAAAAATGAAAAAAGTTTTTCTTTTGAATTCTTTCCCTATAGAGAAACTCTTTTTGCCACTAGGAGGCTGTACCAAAGTATAACAAGTTAGTCCAGTTACATGCTTGAATTGAAAGGAAATATATTCAACGTAAGGGAAGACATAAGTCACGTGGGAACCCTGAAGTCTTATAGGACGTCATCATAGCCATCAAGTGAAGCTCTCGATATCCAGACGAGATGCAAATTACACAGATGAATCCTCATCTGCTCAAAGAATGCAGAGACATGGAAATTTAGGATTCGAGAATCCTAAATCTATCCATAAAATGGATATGGATAGAATTGTCAAATATCCATGGATCCATCATGTATTTGCTCTTATTTTTACAATCTACGGGAGATGGAATAATTGCAAACGAGTTATTTGCACTTGAACATGGAGTACAATAGAAAACTGTAGATCGCAGCAGGATTTCATTTTGGTCTCAAAGGTTTCGTCAAGGTAAGACCATATTCAAGACCAGTGTTGAATACAAGCAACGGCCAGGTAGACCGAAAACCTCTATGGACAACACAACAGGTACCACAATTCTGGTGAAAGACAGACGTATGACCTATGACGAAACAGCTAACGAAAATGGAATACTGAAATCATCTCTGCGCCGAATTTTAACAGGTGTTACAAGAACGAAAGGTGGATGGATTCCATATTTGCTGTCAGATGATCAGAAATTGCAACGCAATTACTCGCACGTTACTGACAAGAAGGTGAATAGCTTTTAAAACGCAATTTTACCATTAATGAAACGTGGACACGCGACTTTGAACCTGAAGTCATAATCAGTTCCATGGAAGCTTTCATTTTCACCACGCCCAACTAAATGTCGCCGATAGCAATCAAAGGTGAAACACAGGGTCATCATGGCTTACGATTATGAAGGCCATTATTGCCATTGATTATGTGCACCTTGGAAGATAAGTAACTGGAGACTATTATGCAACATTTTTTTTTTTTTTTTTTGTCAGAAGGGCCTAGAGAAGTTGGAAGCTGGTGTCTTCGTACTGTATGACAACGTAAACCCTCATGTCACACTGGTTGTTTTAAGAAATAACGGGAAGCACAACCTCAAGCCCTTTATAGTTCTGTTTGAAGCCTTGCAATTTCGATGTTTTTCAAAAGGAACTGTTGTGTGGACAAAGATTTGTATTTCAGAAGCATTTACTGCAACCGTCACCCAACGTATTAAATTAACTTCAGCAGAAAAATGGCATATAAAAATTACCAAACGTTGGGAAGCTGCTAGGGATTGTCGAATCTTTCTGGTGGGTGTGGACGTGCCGCTAGGCACATCCACACCCACCAGAAAATGTTCACCAGCTGAAGATGGCGCTGACAGAGGAATGGACGATGTTACCGCAAGAATTTATCAACAACATTGTTCTAAGTATGGACAGGCGGTGCAAAGCCTGCATCGACATTAGGGGTGGCCACATCTCCTATTGAGGACCACCTCTTCCCTTTGTTCCATCTGGGGCAGTGATGCATCTGTATCATGGCAGCCAGTGCTATGTTGCCATTTTTGAATAAAGTCCCTCTGTTTTGTTTCCGTTGTTGTCGGTGTTGTTTCCTTCATCATTTCTGTACCTCACGAGGATCCTTTGGTATGCTTTTCCCATATCCAGGCCACTCCTAAGAGAAGCTACAGGTAAAAACCTGACTGGTCCTTAAATTTTGCACACCAGTGTATTATTACCTGTGGAATAATTGCAAGCGGTTGTTCATTTAATTCACAGAATGGACCTACCTAAATTTGATCAACGCTCCCTCTCTCCTTTTCAAAATAATCTCCTCTAAGTGTATACACTTGTGTAATCAATGAATCCATTCGTAGAAGTACTGCCGGAATCTGTGGTTGTAGCCACAGATTCTGGATCTTTAATGTGGCCTGTTCCACTTGTAAAATTGCAATTGTCCATAAACCTCTGACATTTCTCTCAGTCTCTGTAGCACTGAAACCACGTTGAACACAATAGAATATAATAAAAGGTTGCTCACTCTTCCATTATGCAGCTCTCAAAGCGGTTCACGCGTCACATAACAAGGCCACTATGAACTAAAAGATGTGAGAACTGGCAACTGTTGTATATTCTTGGACATACACGCTCCTGCCATCCAACAACAGCTCGCAAAAATTTTAGCAGTTGTACGGTGGCGCTGCCATTCCGCGAATTAAATGAACAACCTGTGTAGTAAAACTGTATTAGGAATATTAGTTGTTTAAACACAGATTCTTTTGCAATACTGAAACACCCATTTTGTTCCAACAATTTGAATCTGGATTGAAGTCTGGACTATTCTCAGACCATGTTATTGCACTACAGTACTCTATGACATGGAATAGAGTCGTCCCGAAAAAAATGCAATTGGCAACATCCCCATAGTGATCTCTAACTGTGGGAAGTAACTTTGTCTCAACAATGTCCTTGTACACCTCAGAATTCATATCATTCACAAATTCAAGATGATGAACTCCTCTATGTGAAATACAGCCCATATAATCTAAGATGCAGTGTCTCACTGTAGAGACAATACAGTCAGGATGAAATTCTCCTCTACTTTTAACAGTCTGCTGGCCATTCAAACCATACAAGTTGAATTTTGATTTTTCAGAGAAAATTACACATTTCCACTGATCTCAGCTCAACTAGCATGCTCTTAACCTGATGAGAAAATGGGTCTACGTACTCTAGCAGTACGTGCTTTTACTACTGTATCCTCTTCCCATGATGTTTGTAGATCTGTCGAAGAGGATCTGTTTAGGACACTGACATCCGTCCAGCGATGCAGAAGATATTCGTGGACGTCCACTTTCTTAAACTGACAGTTTCTGATAATTTTGATAATAAAAAGCTACTGCTGACCAATTACAATGAATCCTTTTAGGCATTTCACGCGTAGATGTCGCTCTGCATTCAAGGCATCAAGAACACTTCCTACGTGGTAATTGTGAAAACTTAGCCAATAGCAGAGAATACTTCTCGTGGCATATGCACTGTATTTATACTGCTGCAAGGGTGATGCAATCATGTATGGTACGTGACATCATCTAAGAGAGGTTGACGCAATAGGGTAATACTAAAACAATTTCACACAACTTCGGTGAATTTTGCAAGTGATGCAATTTTTTTTTGAGCACGACTGTATAAGACACATTGGAGCAATCTAAGTTGCTGTTTTGCAATTTAAATTTTTTTTATTAATGTAATATTCCTTTTCAGACTACAAATATACTGATCTTAGGTCTCGCCCCTTGTTTCCTATTGCTATATAAAGCAATAGAAAAAAAAAAAAATAGTAAATTGAGACAATTTTTCTATTTTCGGGATGAAAACCCCCAATCACACCAGTCCAGTTTGCAAAAGGACACTGATCTCTTGTGGTCACAAAAGAAAAAAAAAAAAAATACTGCTACGTTAATTAGGCTTTAAGAGCCCATTTTGTAACATACTTTTTTCTTTCTATTATTTTTTTCTTTGCAGAAAACTTGCGCTGTGTTCCCAACCAGAATAATAAACGCTTGCAATTTCAAGGTTCACTTTCTAAATTTAATATTTATCTGATTTCTTACAAAGCAACTTATTAATCGATCTTAATCCATTTATGCTACGCACTGACTGAGCAGACTGATTGATCACCAAACAAATCAGCCCACGCCAATCACAAAATTTGAAAGGGCCCATCATAGACGCCAGTGTGGCGTCACAGATTAATGGAAAAATAATTAACAACCACCATCCTCCATCATTATCCTACGAAAATACTTTTAAGGCGCAATTCCTAACTGCTTACATTTATGATACTCCAAACTAAAACATTTCGAGGTTACAAACAATTCAAACTCAACAGGAAGTCCCAATTTAAATTTATGGTGTCCATTTAAATCTTTCAAGATGGCGAATCGAAATGTGGTATTGTTAGATACATAAAATTACTGAATTGTGAAGAACAAACAGACGCCCAGAGTTCTTGACCGACTGGAGTTCATATAAAATGACACCAACGCACCAAGCGTACCGAAGTCCTGGAATAAAAATCCATTACTACTCCCAATGACATAAAAATGCATAAGCAGAAACAACTTCCCACACTTGAAAACAACCAATCGCGAGAGAGCTATGAAACTCGTTATTGCTAATGACCAAAACATACCAGTTGGGAGATGTCGTTAGGTGTCCCTTCCGGAGGCCTTGAAGCAGAACTTTTAACTGTGGCAGCAAAGAGGGCTGCTAATTGTTATAGTCTGAGATCGTTGCCACTTGCTAGCGATAACATCAATAAAAATACTCGGGAAAACGCTTTCTTCTTTGAAGAACCCCCCCCCCCCTAAGGCCATAAAACAATGCAATAAATGACTATCAAGGGAGGACGAACCCTATAAACTACGTTATTCGACCCCCTAAATGAGGTGGGGGACAACTAGCAGTTATCTTCAAATGTTGATTCGAATGAACAAAGCCTAAACGATCTGAATCCATGTGCAAAACCACAAACACCTGGCAGAAACGCTAGCGCATTTTATCATCGAGTAGTTAGATTTTATGCAAAGAGCTCGTAAGTTGTGGTCAATAGAAAAAGATTTACAAGAACGCATGCTGAAGTTGATTGCAAATCAAAGTTAAGGAGAATTGAGTAGATTGCCAATTAGACGATAGTGATCTGGAGTGTTCAAACTTCCAAATTGGTCTTATCAGGAGCCATCGAAATGAAATGCATGGGGAAGGTGGGAGCATAATCAGATGGGAGGACATGTTTACTAATATTAATACTGATAGTGGAAACCCTTTTTTTTAACTCCTTAAATATCTTAATCAGGTATGGCTGATCATAGAGAGCGCCTCCTTTAAGATAACTTTTTATATCCATAATCTCCTTTGTCTGTTGTTGTAGTAGGGTTTTAGGAGCATCAGCGACTAAGGCCACATTGCTCCTTATATACCGTCTGTAAATTGCGTGGGCTCTGAGGTCGATTTTCTATTTGCTGGACAAAAAAAAAAAAAAAAAAAGTTTCTGGGAGAAAAAACCATGCTACCCTCGCCTGAGGCCGACTAACTCAGCCACATTCTGAAAAACGCCCACAAAAGTTCCTCACGTCATAAATCTGTGGTTGATGACGTGAAATACCATGAAGCACTTTTAGAGGCGTTAGCATTATATGTAATGTCTATTATCTTCTCTGTGTCCGTTTGCCCGACCACATGTAATAACTCGACTCCCGTTCGATGGACTTCATAACATTTTATATGTAGATCTTTCAGAAATATTCTTCGAATCTTCCCAAATTTAATTAAAATTGGACCAGTACAAATCTTGCAATTATTATAATTTCTCCCCCATATATGTATATCACATTCATCAACAAAGTTGTTTCGTTTTGTGTTAAAGTATACAGTTTTGTTCGCTATGCGCATGTTTACATTCTCCTTAGAATTTTGAAAGGTTTGATATTTTTATTAAAACATAAACGTCTTTAGTTATAATAAATTCCTGTTACCTTACGCTGTTCTAAACGCTGTTTGCCCATGCTTTGGAGTCGAGGTATTACATGTGGACGGACGGCCAAAAAAAAAATAACTTCTCGATTTCTATTCGCACGATTTCATTTAAACTTTGAAAAATTCTACAAATCCTTCTAAAAGGACCAAATATAAAATTTCATGAAAATCAGTCCATTTGGAATAGAGTTATTACATGCGGACGGACGGACAGTAGACATTATGTATACACTGAGTGATCACTGAATTCAGCCGGTTGGGAAATCGAGGCACTAGCTCGTCGAGCACCCACAATCTGTCCTTTATCAAAGTCCGATAAAACCTTCCTTTCACCCATCACGCTCGGAATTTTACTACCTACTGAATCACTGACACCTTATCTATACTGCGTAGGTCACTAACTGCGCACTCTCGTACCTCACGTGGTCAACGGGTCGAATTCAGTTTTCATAGGGGTGGTCATAATTCAGTGATCACTCAGTGTATATGCTAACAGTTCAATGAATTTCAAATAGCCTCTCGCAAACAAAAAGTAAAACTTGTTTCAACTTCCAATTATTCGATTTGCAAAATTCTTGCTAATTTTTGTGCGCCGGCCCTGACAAACATCTACAAATCATGCGCGATCTGTCTCCTACTATGACTAAACTGCAACTTCAAATACCCAACCATTCAGCCCATTCCTTACTTGACTCCATATTATTCTTGTGGTTGTCAAGATACCTTTAATTCGAAATTGGGTTGAAAATCAGGGCCGTGCAAATGGAAGCATTGGATGCGCCCCACCAGGGCTCCCTTTTGCATCCGGGTCTCCAAGTACCTTTGCACGGCCCTGTCGAAAATTAATGCCAATAAGCTCGTACTAGATCGATCTTTTATATTAAAATATTCTGCATATAGTCCACCAAGACCAGATACAACAGAGCTTGCAACTAATAATTTTAACCAAAATACAATCATTAACTTTAATTAGCAGTCACGTGGTTTCGAATCACGATAAATACGAGGCAGTTCAGTCGTGTATGAATAACAATAGGGACCGTTTTGCGGGATGAAAATCTCGACGTAGTTGGAGTTAAAATCACATCATTCTAAGCTCTGCTAAAGGCTATTTATGCAGGTAACTAACTTCACCAGGTGTTTACAACTTTGTTTACCAAAATCAAGACATATATTTAAATAAAAGTAATTTAAACCGGAATGCGCATAAGTACAATAAACAGTCCACTCGTACTTATAAAAAAATAGTACCAAAACAAATTTCTGTGGTTAAATTAACGAGGGTTAATCTCTATCCACTTACCTTTTTGTAGCGTCTCCTTGTGACACTCCACTATCGGATGACACTTTCGATCTAACAGCTCCACATGCAGTTTCAATACATTTTTATTTTTTTTTTACCCCCCGACTTCCCTCTATCTTTAGATGCTATCGGAATCTAGCAGTTCGCTTCTTGTCCTACATAAATTTTCGTCACAGCGCATGCGCAAAGTAGTTATCTCACCCCTCGGCACCCATACCACTGATCTACGCATTTAGTTCAGGGAGAAGAGCAATTATAATCTGAAGATTCTCAGTTTGATAGCAGCTCATTACAGGTGATAAATTTTAATTTCTTAAGTATGATGCTCCTTCCTGTTTTGCCCTGACCCGAATATTAAACAAATATTAATTTATTCCTTCCCCTAAAACTGTTAAAAGTCCGGAATAAAAAAAAGAAAAAGTTTTCCCAAAATGTCTTTGGTGCAAAAATCGTGAAAACAAAAAAGTATCAATGTAGTGATTAAGTACAGGCATGTTTTGCAACTACACTAACTGTCCAAAAAATTTTATACACTTTTGATTACAAGTTCCTTGGTATCAAATGGGTTTCTTAGTCCATCGGATCATGGGCAATGTTTAATTTTCAGAAAGGTGTTATTGTTGGAGCACACTTAGGAAGACCAATAATTGAGAAAAGAAAGGAAATCACTGGTGTGGTAAAAGCAACCATCTTCAAAGTATACAATGAGTGGAAGACGAAAGGAGAATGGACTGAAAAATTCAATTTAGGCAAAGAAAGACATGAACTATGAGGAAGGAGTTGAAACTGGAATTTTGTATACACTTTTTTGCACCAATCCAGCTCCCCAGCATCCAGAGTGTCCATTGTCCAAAGCTCCTGGAGGTGATATCAATGTATGGAGTATGTTCTGTTAACACAGCTCAAACCATTAGAAGGTCTTGTTGTCTCCAATGAATATCCTTCTGTTATATCAGACCAACTACCACCATCGTAGGTAGCACAATTGGTAGGATCGCTGTCCTCCCCGCACTGGGTAGAAAAGACCCGAGTTCGAGTCCCCTCGATGGCGGGAGCAATTTTTATGGGCTTTTTCGCAATTTGGCTGAGTTAGTCGGTCTCAGGCGAGGGTAGCATGGTTTTTTCCTACCCAAAACTCAAGTTTTTCGTCTAGCAAACAGAAAATCGACTTGGGAACACAAGCAATTTATAGACAATGTACAATGAACAGTATGGCCTTAGTCGCTGATGCTCCTAAAACCCTACTACTACAACAGCAACCACAAATTTCGTCCTACAGTGCTCCATTTTTACGCAGATTGCGATGCATTCTTTCAAAAAGACAACGCAACCGTCCACCTGAAAAAAATATATATCCGAATGCTTCTAGATGTTGTTGTTAGATGTTGAAAATCCTGGAACATTACCAGGATTTTCAACATCTAATCCAACTGGCTAATTCCACCACATCTGAATCCAATTAAGAATGTATTGGAAAGGCATTTCGGGTTCGCAGTTCTATATCGACCACAATACAGCAGCTGGCAAATATTTTGATGGAAGAATGGTCAAATCTGGAGCTGGATTCCTTTAAACACCTACTGGAATCCATGTAACGATGTGCAGGGGCTGTAATACCGACAAAAGGTGACCCTACTAGATATTGCACAATGGTTTCTAATTTTGTGGTCAGTGATTGCACCAAAAATTGAGATAGCACCTTAACATTAATGAAATTATGCCATTGTGGTAATGGACTGCGTTTATTAAATTAATTACAGTTTCATACATCTTCAACCTTGGTAAGATTGTACCAGGGTTCAAAACAATAAGTTCTGAAGGGATGGTAATGAACTCCCCCTCTATGAAACTGAGAAAGAGTTAAAAGGATTGAAGCAAAATTCTCTAAAAAACTTACAAAAGGAATTTCAAAGGAGAGCAAACGATATATTCGAACCACACCCTTTGTGGTTCTCTCAAAAGGTTTTTTCTACGTTCAGAGGTGTGACACTCAGCACTAATTAGAACTAGTTTTTTTTCCTCTGTCTTTCTTGTAAGGAGTGCATAACCTACCAAAAACCTGGCTACGAACTCGCCCGAAACTTCCGGCACCAATGCATCATTATCAGAGAAAAATCCATCATGTCGGGTGGGACTTTTCGCCAGACATCTTAATGATTTTGCCCTTTGACCCCTCCATCAGAGCATCGCTAAGAGTAGTGGAGAAAATTGTTGAAGCGAAATCACGCTCTGTAGCTTTTTTCTTTCTTTCTTTCTTTTTATACGGTACTTCTAAGGAACAGTCTTTAGGTCATACAGACGCACATACACAACGCAGTCCGGCAGTTCCAGCTCAATTAGAAATACAGAGATGTCGTTAGAAGATCATCCGGACAGAATTATAAGTCATTTCAAGGTGGATTCAAGGTAGAAGACGATTTCCAAGAAGCGTGGGAACTGGTAAGTGAAAATCCCAAAACGTGTTTGGGTTTGTCAGACAAAATCTTAAATTAAACCTACACTTCCATCTAAAAGATTGGAATCGCAGCATACAAGGGTTAATATAAAAAAAAAAAAAAAAAACACTACAAAAAATTAAGATTTGAAAAATGTATTGAAAAAAAATATTAAAAATGATTAAATTAACAACTCTTGATTTTTCATTAAAATATCCTCCACGAGATTATCATTGGCTTACAATGCATAAAGGTGTCTTGACTAACATTCCAAGCAATCTGCAAGGTTTCCCATAAATTTTGGGAAGATGGGCAGACTTCTAGATTATTCCACCATAATTTGTGATACCCCCCCCTCCCCCAGTTGTTTAGTTGCTAGAAAGTCCCCAGATAGTTTATAGCTATGCTTGTTCGGATCATTGTCTTGTTGTAATATAAAATTTCTTCCACAAAGTCAAGGTCCAAAGGATATTGCATTATATTCAAGAATGTTTTTATAGTCTTAAAATTCTGATGGTGTCACCCACTCCAGAAAAACAAAAGGAAACCAGATCATGATGAACCACCACCGTTCTTGACTGTAGGTACAAAAAAAAGGCACTATTTTTTTCTTCAGTTGATCGTCTCACAAACTCTACATTTGGTTTCAAAATTGGATTCATGCATCCAGAGCGTTTTTCGACTGTTCAATTGTCCAATGTTGATGGTCTTAGCCCAAGCCAACCGTTTCTTTCCCGTTTTAATAAGGGTTTTAGGACCACCACATGACCATGAAGTCCTACTTGTTTAAGACCAAGTTTTACAGTGGATATAGGCATGGGAGTTTCTCTGTTCCCAATTAACTCAGCTCGGATTTAAAGTGCAGCAAGTCGTCGATTGCGTTTAGAAATCAGTGTTATGGTCTCATCTTGTGTTTCCTTTGTTCCATGTGATCGTCCTGATCGTGGTTTGTCCTTTAAACTGCACATCTCCTTGAATTGAAGAATGGTAGTTTTACTCCTTTAAATGAAACATCTAGTTTTCCAATATTTCTCATGGAATAACTTTCTTTATAATAAAGAATTTCTTTGTTTTATTGTGAAGATGGGCAGACTTCCCGGTCTAGATGATCCCATAAAAACTCTATTGGGTTTAAGTCAGGCAATTGGGATGGCCACACCATAATTTGCGATAACACCTCCCCTCTCCCCGTTGTTTAGTTGCTAGAAAGTCCCTGCACAGCAATTTAGAGCTGTGCTTCGGTCATTGTCTTGTTGTAATAAAAAATTTCTTCTAGAATATTCAGGAATCATCTACAACGTTCTACCGCATTCAGGAATCTTCTACAATTTCTACCACATTTAAGAGTCTTCTATACTTTTGTAGACGATTATTTGTTTGTTGATTTTTATACATATTAGAAAATATTTTTAAAAAAATTGGTAAACAAGTTGGTCCTATTTTAATAAAAACTTTCAAAATAAAAAAAATAATAATAAAGAAATGTGATGATTCCAAAGTAAATACAACTCCTAATTTTATGGCTGGTAAATTCAAAAATTTCTTAACAAAAAAAAAAAAACAATGACCCATCCATTTTTCTTTCTTTCTGACTGCCATCTACAAAAAAAAAAAAAAAAAAAAAAAAAAAAAACAACGTGATGGGCCTACAGAAATAGGACAGATACCGGAAGCTTGTCAAAATCAGATTTTTGAAGGAGGAAACGATTTGACAGGTCACAACGGATCTTCGCTTCTAAATACCACTTATCTCCATTTTCAAAATCGCTCAGGAATTGTAAGGAATATATGAGTAGTGGAAACGCAGATTTAAAGTTTAACTCATGTGAAATCAGTTTTAGGGAAATAATTGCTGCAGAATAGGATAATTGAGAGCAATCAGTGAAATTACTTAGGAGAGGACATTATAATCTTTCGCCAATCATTGAAAGAAACCTTCCTGGACTCTTTGTAATCGCTTTTCTATCAAAAACAAAGGTATAGTACGATGGACTCTTAGTTCGGACGCTAAACTATCAACAAAAGGATTGTTTTACATTACGATAGCATCAGCCAATCAGATCTATGGTAGGGTAACAGGATTATCCCAGTTTAATTGATCAAGGAAAGAACAAACAAGTATACGAAGGTGAAAACATGTTTATCTTATGGAGCTTTGTTCACATGCGCTATTGCTGTAATTCAGGTGTTTGTAACTCAGGAATGACTCTGCGCTCTAACATCTCTTTTGCTGTTTCGTTGTGTTGCTTGGATACGCTGGTAATAGTTAATACACACATTAGCCAAAAAAAATACGAACCTTTATTCAATATCGAATCGGGCCACCATTATTTTGAATAACAGCAAGTGTGTGGCATGGAATGGATTCTATAAGGTGTTTTAGTGCGCTTTGATCTAATTGTAATCCTTCTTCTAGAAAAATATCGCACAGGCTGCGAGAAAGTTGAAGGAAGAGGACTTCGTTAGCGAATAATCCACACGTTCTCAATAGAAGATGGTGGAAATCCGTGTCCTGTTCTCCGAACCAGTCTTGCATGATTCCGGCACGTTAGGCTGTTCCATTATCATCCATAAAGTGGTCATCACTTTCGGGATAAAAGTCTAACATTGAAGGGTGCAGTAGATGTGATACAAAATTCAGGTACTCGCTGGATGATTTCGACCTTCCAACGATGACCCAGTCCATGTCAACAAAACGTTCCTCATACCATGATACCACTTCCAGATGCTTGGGTTGTCTTAACAAGGAGAGCAGGGCCCATCGCTTTGTGAGGTTCTTGCCACACTCTCTGCCTACCATCACTGCAAAACAACGTGTATTGTGATTCGTCTGATCACAATGATTTCCTTCCACTGTTCCACTGTCCAATCACGACGTTCTCGGCACCACCGCAAGCGGATTTTTCTGATTTTCTCTGAAACAAAAGTGGCTTCTGAACAGGACGACTTCCAATACCCAATTTCTTCAACTCCTTGCACATGGTACGGGTTGAAATAGGACAGTTCTAGGCTTGGTTGAATTCAGATGCTGTTTGCTGCACAATGGATATCCTATTTTTCCGTACAGCCCTCCTTAAAGTACGAGGGCTTCGCTCTTGAAGTATTGGTGTTTTGCCACATTTGTGCCTTTCAGATGTGGAAGAACCGCTTGCTTTACATTCAATAAAAATCTATCAACTTGATGCTTTTGAGAAACCAGTTGTCTTTTGTTTCTTGAATCTCCTACTAAACGTGTTCCCACGATAAGGCCTTTTTCAAAGTCTGATAGATCACGCAGTTCCCCCATTCTGGCTTCAAATTACTGCAGTCGAACAGCCTCTGCAATGTTCGTAGTGAAGGAGTCACAGTTTTCTTTGCATTTGTTCTGTGTGTGACTGTCTTAATACAATGGTTCGTATTTTTTTGGTCAGTGTGTGTGTATATTGTTTATAAGTTACTTAACATATAGATTTCTGCTAAATTTATTTACTCAATTAATGGTTAATTAAGTAAAGAAATTTAGATTTTAATTTTGGTTTAGTGGTTGATATTGGACTAGCTAAGGCAAACTCGGGTTCATGCATCCAACAGATTTGTCGAGCCCTGTTTATAAGCAATTTTGATCTTCTGGACAGTTCTGCTCGTTCTGGAGATTGAGACCTGTCTAATGTACACTGTTAACAAAAGTATTAAGACACTAACGAATAGGCACTCTTTATGCAAACGTTTCACAAGACGGTAGCACAATGGTACAAATGTCACTCAAAATCGATCTGGAGAGTGGAAAATGTGTCGAAGTGAATTACTTCTGGGTGATTGACCATGACACCTGTGGAGACAGATTTCATCGCACATTAGTAATATTCAGGCATTGACCGGATTAGTCCACCACCTAATAAAAAGAAAGTGGCGTTTCCTTTTTCTTTGTTTCGTTAAAATGAGTGTTGGTCTTTCCTGCCCTTATTGGAGGCAAGTCCTCCAATAAGGGCAGGTGGAGGACAATCCTACGATAAAAGAACCTTCTCATCTATGCTACTCATTCTCAACAACACGCCTTTTACCTGAATTATAGACGTAAATAATAATTTTATTAATATTTTTAATATTTTGGCGATTTTTATCTTAAACCTATATTTTTAAATCATCTTGCACTTGAATCATAGTAATTTTGGTCCCACTATGTTTTTAGGTTGTGCTGCTGTAACAGAAAGAAGGAAGATACCTTTCAAATTATGGATTTGCTGAAATTGGAGCATCTTTCAGTCATCAAGTTTCTCACCAAAGAAGGACATAGGCCAAAGGCCATTCATGAAAAGATGGTGGCTGTGTATGGCAACAATGCACCACCAGAATACCAGCTGAAATTCTGGTCAAACCAATTCAAGTGGGATAGATAGTCCATCGAAGATGGACTCTACCCAACAGAGACTACTCCAAAAATGTGCCAAGCTGTGGAAATCTTTGTGCTGAATGACAGACGTCTAAAGGTGTCCCAAATCTTTAGGACATGTGACACATCTGAAGGAACAGTTATAATCATCCTCCATGAACATTTGGGGATGACCTAGGTCATTTCAAGGTGGATCGCTCAGATTTCGGACCCTTGTGTAGAAGCAATTCAGAGTACGGTGTTGTGAGGAGCTTTATGGAAGGGATCCTGAAACTTTCATCTCCATAAATGTTACGGGTGATGAAAGACGAGTTCACCATTGGGATCCTGAGACCAAGAAAGAATAAATGCAATGGAAGCAACCAAAAAATTTCGGACAAAACCTTTAGCTGGCAAGATTATTATCACCATTTTTTTTTTAATGCTGAGGGAATTTTGTACATCACTGCTTGGAACACAAGCAGACAATCATTGAGGAGTCATATGCATCACTACTGTACAATCTAAGGGATACCATAAAGGAAAAACGCAATGGAAAACTTTCCAGAGGTATGCTGCTTCTTCAGGACAATGCACAGGTTACATGCTGTTGCTGCTTTGAGAGACTGACCCATTCACCTTACAGGTCAGATCTGGCTCCCTATTTCCTGTTTCAACACCTCAAGAAAAACGTACGTGGACGTTGCTTTGCTGCTGAACTGAAGTCTTGTTTCTGAGTTCTTTGATGCACAGGACAAAGAATTTTATTTATCTGGTATTTCCTCATTGCCAACAAAATGGAATAAGTGTATTGAAGTTCAATGAAAAATAAAGATTTTTCCCATCTCATTTCCTTCATAGGTAGGTAGATAATTGAACGCTTCTCGTTTACTTGGATGTTTGAATCTTTACCTTGCGTTCTATTATTTTAATGAATAGAGGGAATAATATAAAATGGAGTAAAAGAAAAACCATCAGGTGGCGCAGCCATATTTTGAATCAAAGTGTTCTGCATTTTACAAACAGCAAACACTGATGATAATAAATATGGGAAGGTTGCCAGGAAACAGTTGTGGATTAAGCCACATTTAAAGTGTATTCCTTTCGTTTCTTAGCAACGAACTAACAAGAAACTTCTGATATTTGTAAATAGGACAGAAGAGTGGTTACATAACCTAAGATTTAACATTAATATGATATAAAAAATTACCAAAAAGATCACACATCAGTCAGATTATATTATTATAAGCAACTGATCAGGAGTTTATAAATCATAGCTGTCAAACCGACATCACCAATGAATTTGATTTTGCACGAACTTCAAATGTATGTTTAGAACATTCGTGATGTCACATAGGTTGTAAAACACTTGGTTGCGTGTGCGGAAATCAGAGGGGGTGAGGGGAAGAAAGCAGAAATGGGGGTTTACAATTTTAACATGTCTTACAACAAGTAATCTAGATGATGGATGTGATTTTAACATCAGTATGATACAAATCAAAGGCCAAACATTGCCGGGTGGTCCGGACTTCGCAGCTATTGGTGGTAGTGGCGTTGAGGTTGCGTATCACAGTCAAACCTCCACTAAAGAAAGGGGTGGTGGGGGGGGAAGAGTCATTTGTCATCGGTTTTGAGGTCTTGACTATATAAGCGCTGGAAAAGTTAAACGATACAAGACAGACTGGACCAGCCACGTCATTTCCAATCAACATCTGACACAGTCGTGAGCTATAGTGATAAATCCTTGTGTCGTGGGGGAAGGGAGGCGGGCTATCCAGTTTGGAGATGGGAGTTGCGCAAAGCCAAGCAAGCAAACAGAGAAAAATCGATAGACTAACAAAGTGGTGGGCAATGGAAAAGTCTGAAAGCGATTGTATTAAGTTTTTTGAGATTCCGATGCGTGTAAAACTCAGTCAATTCTTATTGTTCCATACCAAAAATAAAGACGAATCCGCTATGTAACCCAATGAGATGTGTGCGAATAATAAATAAAATCATCTGGACAGCTTGAAAGACGTTTAGCTGAAAGACGAGTGCTAATGTACCCTCGCGTTTGACCATTCGGAAACCCGGGCCTAAATTTAGCATCAACCTCAGGAAACTTATTTGAATAGAGAACTCTATTGTAGATTATCAAAACCGTTCTTTAAATTCGTTGACGTCGAGGTTTGCAGCTACAAAGTCAAGTCGATTATCATTCGAAACTCTGAACACCAGAAAAGGAGTGTAAGATATCAATCACAATTTAATGAGCTCATATTTAAATACAAAATTAAATAATGAATCCGTGCAAATAACTAGCTGGCATCATGGAACCAGGAAAAAACCAGTTCTAATCAGCGTTCTGCACTAAGCGGGGCTCTGCTGTAGTCACCTTTCTCTTCAAGAGCACCTCATGGGATGCATAATAACTCTTTCTATGATTAAAGCCGGCCCCTTTCAAAATCGGCCATGTGGTAGGCAATGGCAAACCACCACATTATCTGATGTCACAAAGACCATAACAAAACCAACTCCAAAAACAGCTGTTAAAGGAAGACCTGCAACGAGGTGGAAGGATGGGGTCAGTGAACTTTCGGACTTGACATTTTGTGATGGCGCTCGTATAGCACATGATCGATGCAGTTGGAGGAATTTGTTGGTGGCCACAACAGCTTCTCAGGGAACTATGTGACTGGAAGAAGAAGAATCATGAATTGGGATATGATAAACAGTGATGTACTGTATAAAAGAATTTTATATATGTTTTATTACTTGGGTATATTCGAGAATATTCAGACAGGCTAGTTTTTCCTTCTGTTGTTGTAGTAGGGTTTTAGGAGCATACGCATATTTTATGTAAAATGCGTGTGTTCTGTGGTAGATTTTCTATTTGCTGGACGAAAAACCGAGTTTCCAGGAGAAAAAAAACCATGCTACCTTCGCCTGAGACCGTCTAACTCAGCCACGTTGTGAAAAAGGCCCAATAATTCATCCATCATCGCAGGACTTGAACTGATGTCATTTCTCCCGGGTGTGGAGAGGGTGGATCCTACCAACTGCGCTACACCCACGAGTGCTTTTTTCCTCTCTCTAACTATTCCTTTATTTTTGATATGAGATATATGAATTTTAAAAAAATCATGCTTCCTGGAAGGTAATTTACTGGAACCTTTATAATTAATCTCTACAGAATACTGCGATCCAGTTGGATCACAAATTTCCAGAGAAAATCCCAGAATCCAGCCCACCTCCATATATACTTAAAATATTTAGTACTATAAATTTTAAGAGTTAGCATATACTTACTCCTAAAATTTATAGCACGCATTCTCATATAATTTTGAATGTTACTACAAATATTTAGCTGAAATAGTATTCTTCATTTCTCAATTTGTATCTCACCAGAATTAACAAGCCTAAGAATACTGACTTCCCGCTTTCTTTCTCAACTAAGTCGTTTATCGCAAGAAATAATTTGGACAAAGTACCTAGAAACTTTTTCTCCATACAAAGGCCCAAGTCCCAATAAGAAGTGCATCCAGTTGATATCGATGAACAGTGCACTGTTGAGTCAGTTTGGTGTGACATAAGCACTGCGAAAGCAAAAATAAGAGTAGGAGTCTGTTATAGGCTAAATGACTCGAATGAGTACAATGAACATTGTACAGAGAAATAGAGTGGGCTAGTAAATCGGAATGTCTTATAATGGGGGATTTTAACTTCCCAGATATTGACTGAAATTTGTGGGTTGGTCACTCACACACTAGTAAGACTTTTTTGGATTTATTGGATGATTGTTTTCTGCAGCAGCATGTTCGAGAGGCAACCAGAGAGAGTAATACTCTTGATCTGGTTATCAGCAGTGATCATTCGTGTATTAGGAATTTGTAGATAAAGGAACCACTAGGTGGCAGTGATCACAGTGTACTGATGTAGGATTTACTTAAAGATATAATTACCATCAGGACTAAAGGAAAGGGTTTTTGCTTCAGTAATGGTGAGTACAGTGGTCTCAGACAGTTTTTAAATTCTCTACAGTGGAATCAACTGACGATGTTACCAACTGTAAATTCTAAGTGGGAAGCATTCAAGGAATTAATCGTGGAAGCTACTAAAAGTTTCATACCTGTTAAGAAATATTGTTCAAGGTTTAGGCCTAAATGGTTATCAAATGAACTAATGAGACCGGTGACAGAGAAGAAAAATGCATGGGATACATATAAATTATCAAGCGACTCAGAAGCCTATGCCAGATATAAGCTAGTCTGTAATCAGGTCACAAAGGAGGTTAGGCAGGCGAAGGCAGATTACGAGAAATCCTTGGCAAAAGATGCTAAGAAAAACAGCAAGGATTTATTTACTTATAAAAACTCTAAAAGGAAGGGGATGAATCTGATTGGTCCACTTGACATCGATGGTTCGACTGTTGATGATCCTGCTCAGATAGCAAACAAACTGAATGAGTATTTTGCATCTACATTCACACATGAGGAATTATTAAGGTTTGAAAATGCAAGAATTTTATCAAATTGTAGCAGGGTGCTTAATCATTTTGTAATAACTGAAAGCAAAGTGGAGAAGAAATTGTTGAAGTTAAACCTAAGAAAAGTACCTGGGGTGGATGGAATCTATCCAGTTATATTAAAGGAGGCGGCAAAGCAACTAATCAAACCCTTAGCCATAATTATGAGAGCATCCTTGGACTCAGGGGAGGTTCCCACGGACTGGAGATGTGCAAATGTATCCCCAATTCACAAAGGGGGATCGAAGGGTGACACGAGTAATTACAGACCAGTTAGTTTAACTTCTGTTCCGGGTAGGTAAAATAATGGAGTGACTGGTTAAAGATGCATTGCAAGATCATCTAGACAAGACTGCAGCAATAATTCAGACAAAGCATGGGTTTGTTAAGGGAAAGTCTTGTCTGACAAATTTGATAGCATATTATGATGTGGTTACAAAGGAACTGGATGCAAAAAATAATTTTGTTATCATATATTTGAATTTCAGGAAAGCTTTTGACACTGTTGCGCATGGAACACTATTGTACAAATTGGAGCAGAATGGTTTTAAGGGTAAGTTGCTACAATGGATAAAAGGATGGTTAAGTTGGAGAAGACAGAAGGTGGTAATCAATGGGTGCAGCTCTTCGTGGATTAATGTTATTAGTGGAGTCCCACAGGGTTCGGTATTGGGTCCTCTGTTGTTTTGTATATTTATCAATGATATTGATGAAGGTATATCAGGCTTAGTGTCGAAGTTTGCAGATGATACAAAGGTTGGCAGGGTTGTTAATGACAGTAATGCAGTGTGCTACTGCAACAGGATCTAGATAATTTGGGCAGATGGGCTAAGAAATGGCAACTGAAGTTTAACCTTGACAAATGCAAAGTACTGCATATGGGTAAGAAGTAACCCCAGAGAAACGTACCAACTGTATGGTACTACACTTAAGGTGGTAGAAAATGAAAAAGACCTGGGAATAATTGTGCAGTCAGATATGAAGTTTTCTGAGCAATGCAGACAGGCTGCCAGGGCAGGTCATGGGGTTTTGTCAATGATATATAGGAATTTTGCTAGCAGGGAGAAGGAGGTGATTGTCCCTCTGTATAAGGCACTAGTCAGGCCACGCCTTGAGTACTGCGTACAGGTCTGGAGGCCTCATTTTAGGAAGGATGTAGATTTACTTGACCGTGTACAGAGAAGGGCAACAAGATTGGTGAGGGGAATGAAGGGATCCTCTTACCAAGAGAGGCTTAAGTTCTGCAAATTGCAGTGGCTGGAGACTAGGCACCTGCGCGGAGATCTGATTGAGGTGTATAAGGCCTTGAATGGGTTGAGCACGCTGAATTCTGATGGGATTCTTCCACTTGTTCAGATTACGAACCTAAGGGGGCATAAATTCAAATTAAGAAAAGACAGATGTAGAATAGATGTGCGGAAATTTGCCTTTAGCCAGCGGGTGGTTAATTGCTGGAACAAACTTCCATCTGTCGTTGTGGAAGTTGATAGGTTAAATAAATTTAAGGAGGAACTGGACAGGCATTTGGAGGGAATGGTGTGATTTTTTTTTTTTTTTTTTTTTTTGGCTGATGCTGCATAAACTCATACACTTGCTTTGCATCACATGCCACTACTACTACTGTAAGCATGGTGAAAAAGGAAAGATGTCTCTGTTTGCTTTCTTTTAATTGGTAACCTTTCTCTAACTTTTTTTAATATTTAAAAACTGGAAAGTTCTTAAATAGTCAAAGGAAGTAGATGAAGATTAAGAGTGCAGTAGTAGTAGAGTTTTTAGGAGCACCAGCGACAAAGGCCATATTGATCCCTGTTATACTGTCTGTAAATTTATTGTTCTGGGGCCGATTTTCTTCTGGGCGAAAAATCTGAGTTTCTGGGAGAAAAAAACCCATATTACCCTCGCCTCAGACCGACTAACTCAACCACATTGGCGGGATTCGAACTCAACTATATTTATGGATACTGTCTATACAGACAGTGTCCACAACTATATTTTTAAATTGTAATTGTGGCATACAGACTTCTTGACACAGCCACTTGTCGGAGTGGGAATGTGTCTGATATCTAACACAGTCCTATAGTGAATTTGCTCCTGTATTACTTTTCAGTGAATTCATTCCTGAAAAGTAAAAAACTACATATGTCGGTGTGAGTAAATCAACGTTTTCTGGTTTTGATCGAACCCTGTTATAAATGCACGTCTTGCTATTATAACCTTTCGATAAGCAAACCAATCATAGCATGTTCTGCTGTTGCCAATATAGGCATTTTTCATCAGTGCAAAAGACTGTGTCAAGAAGTCTGTGTGCCAGAAAATACGGACACTGCGGTATTATGCAAATCGACACTCCACAACGTGGTGTCGACTGAATGTCTTCTCCAACTGACTGCGAATAGATTGCATCGCAATGTATCAAGAGTTTGGACTCCCTTGTAATTCAAAATTAGTGTCTCTGGTCTATTGGCATACACACGAAATGTTCAACTCTTCTTTCTCACACTACTCCCAGGGGGGTCACATCTGGTGAGTATGGGCTTGGCAAACCCAGGGTTCTGAGCTGGATATCATCATTCTTCTCTTTCTTGGTGATTCCTTTCTACTTTTGACTCTCTCTCTCTCTCAGGGTAACTTGGGAATTTTTTCTTGCCTGGTGCAACATAAGCCTCAGGCTTCCTTGCACCATATGGCTAATAATAATAACAGCCACGTATAACCTCCTACAAACTCCGAAAACTCGCATTTTTCCATGCTTGATACAATTACCAGTTCAAAAGAGTTGCAACATTAGCATTCCGTGGTCGGTTTATCTATTTATTGCACTGAAATGGGTCACCATTGTGGGTCGAAGTGCATATTTTCATTATCGCTGACCGTATTGCAGTTTTGATATTTGCTTTAATCTATCCTTTTATATGTAAAAGAACAGAATCAACTCTTTGACACTTGAGTTCCAGTTATCTTCCATTCACTGGAAAGCTCCCACCGCAATTTTGCTGATGATAGTAATCTACCAACTTCAACAGCCAATGATAAAGTTATTACCTTAAAACCATTACTTTTGAGGTAATAAATGATCGCTAAAATTTCCATACGCCTTACTGTTTTACATCTCAAATCTTTTTTATATTCAACCATTGTTTTTCAGATATTCATTGGTGCGGTTAGGTTTATGAACATTTATCTAAAATTACTATCGGATGGCAAAGTGGAATGCTATATGGGATGGAACGGTAATGCTATGTCGATGGGTGAGGGATTTTTCATCCAGAACAGTTAATCAGCAGGCAGAAGCCAGTGGAAAAAGTCAAGCACTTCTTTTGCCTAGATAAATGTCATTTCAACGAATATACTGACCTTCGAAATGCCTTACACAACCTCCACAGCCGGCTTTTGAAATTTCTTGGCTTTTAGGATATTTTAAAGCGATTTTGATACCAGCTGAACGGCATATATAGCAAACCCCACCTTATTCCATATGATGGGTATTTCTTAATACACTTATAGAAAGTAGGACAGAAAGAACCCCACAGTGATCTGTGATTATACACTACCGAGATGGGCCAATTTTTAATTTCGTAGAGGAAAGGGAAATATTTCTTTTGTTTGTAAGTACGAGCACCTAAATTTCATGACTCAAGTAGAGACCTGACGAGATAAAAAGAAAGAACACCAAAGTGTGACATCGTCACGTCCCAAACAGGAAACCCTCCCTTGTGTGACCTCTGATAGAGGCTGACATTTGTCTGTCACTAACGAGAAGTAACAGCAGAGGACACCTGGACACTGCGATGACACAGAATGCCAACAGATAACAGTAATTGGCGGTGAAAATTTTACAGTCCAGCCACAAGGCTAATTAACCATGGCTTCAGTAACCACGGGCCCATTGTTCGACTTGTTGGAGAGGGACACCAGCTTAGCAGAATGCCCGTCACGTTACAACACTGACATAACGGTGATTGCGGTTGCCCAGCTTTTTCTGAAAGTTAAGTTATTAGAGGTTGGAATGACGGAAACTAAGACCGGATACTTCCAACCCCTATCCCAATCCCTTTTTCTGACAGCAAATCACAATCCATCCACCTGGAGACAGTTCGCGTTTCCACCGAAAACAAGAAGTAAAACCTGATAAATGTCACCACTTCTGCTCAAATGTAACTGATCCCCTCCCAGCGTTCTTGGGATTATAACCCTCAGAATCACTGGGGTGCATTTTCCCTATAATTATTTACTCGCACGACACGCTTGGCTGTTGGAAAACAGTTGGATTTTTCACATATGTTACCGTCTAAGAACTGGGTTGACAGCAAGGGGAAAGGGAGAAGAATCAACTGAGGAAGTTATCATTCAAAGCGACCTACACAATGTAGAGGATAATCTTCACTAACTTAAAATTAGGACTGCATTACAGTAATTCCTCTTTAACAGCGGATTTGAGATAAAGAAGTTTTATATTTGTATACCAAAATTTTAGAATCAGTTTTTTTTTGCTTCTTAAGTATAAGTGTTTCAGTTCAGTCTTCTTAAACAAAAGAACACGACAGTTATTGCTTCCACATCCCGTAAATCATGGGGGCGGGTCTAGTGAATACCCTTGAAGCACTCGTCAGCATCCCCCTCGATTATCCATGGTTTCTACGAACAAAGGAAGTCTAAGACAGTTTTAAGTCTTATAGAAATTCAACACAAATGTTTGTTTACATTTAGTAATGTTTCTGGAGACAAGACCCATGAATTTCTCAGATTCCTATGCTGCCTATTAATTGGCCACATTATTTTTTTTTTAAATTTGCGTCCCTCATGCTAAAAAACCGAAAAAGGTGCTCAAGTTTCAACTAAAATGACACTACTGCCAACAAGGACACGCCGCTCTCGCTCACAAGATGGTTCGAAATTTACGTAATACCATTCGCGGGAAGACAAAGGTAAAAAGCAAACTATTGTTTTCCTTGTTCAAAAAATAATATGCACGTATTAAATTTATGCCAAAATCTTCTTACACTGTAATATATTTATAAATATGAACACAGTATTTATGTAAATAAATGTACGTAATTCTTGTCACCCTTTATGAGTTTCATTTGTGATTCAAGAAAGCTTATTCACCACCAACCCCGATAATCGGGAGTCTACTGTACGGCAGTAGTAGTCCTCAGGAGTGGTCCCAAACTATCTGCAAGCAATTGACACCCAAGGCGAACCATGAAATAGGCGCCCTGGGCAAACTAAAGAATCAGTGCCCTCGAAATCCCAAGGGTATATAGAGGCGATTTTGTAAACTAGGTAGCCCCTACATCACAAAATAAAGGATTTCAATAAAAAGAAGTACATATCTTTGCAGTAAATAAAAGATTTGAAATATTAACCAACTCTCTAAAAGGTAATATAAACTAATGTATAAATCACCGAGCAACAAATGTGAAATTAATACGCAAGACTTTATATACCCTAATTAACGAAAATGATTTCAAAATCAGACCAATTTGCTAAAACGGTTGGGCATAATTTCAATATCGTCTTTCATCCCTAATGTCCTACCCGCTGATTAACGTCCGACGCCTCATCGAACGTTCGCTGACCTACTTCTAGCAACGACAGCAGATGGGTATTTAGGTGTTTCTGATGAGTGTGTTGGACAGGTGAGAAAGAGAGGGTGCTCATTAATTTCTACCAAACTTGTTTTAAAGAAAATACACTAAATTAATCGTTGACACAAAAATGGCTTTCAGTGAAAAAGAAAAACAGAAACATTCAGGATTTGAATAAAATAATAAATGAAGTTTGACTAACCGCGAAACATGAGATCTATTATCTTCTCCCTATTGAATGTTACTGTCCGTTGAGGAATGTTTACATTTTTCTGGGGACATTAAGTGACAATTTTATGTAAATACCACAGGTCTTTTTTGTTGTTGATATAGTTAACATTTCTTTGATATTGTTAATGGAAAAGGAATGCAAGGATGAAAAGCAGTGGCATGTGACCGGGGTCTTCTTGACTTAGGGGAATAAGGAGGTAAGAAGAGGCAAAAGTGATTACGTCCAAATTACCTATGGGTGCCAAAGCTCGTGACATTGACGAATGACAGCCCACACTCCATTAAATAGCCATCCATCAAGTCTCGTGCCAGGTACCATACCGCTGCATTGGGACATCATGAAACGGAACAGACAAAGGCTGCTAATGCGCAGTGTGCAACACGCTTACACCCACTGAGGGAATCCATGAGACTGCGATAAGAGGACTAAATAGCCATTTCTTGGGAAGTGAAATAAAAAAGAACTATCTGGTTAATCTTTTGTCATCCTGTCTTTGGCAACAACCTAGGTTTGGGGGGTCGGGTAATGACAGACCAAGCGCACAATGAAGTGATCCTCCCTCACAGACGAAAAAATAACAGCCTGCCCGAATCCATCACCGAAAAAATGTTCAATGCAACCCCTTTGATAACTGATGTTTCTTTTTTTTTTTTTGTGTTCCGCAAACTGATCATTAGGACGTTGGTGAGCCGTATGTGACCTCTGTGACCTTTGTAAGAGGCCACTTGGGAAGGCAAAGAGTGGCTGACTCAAAAACAAAATCGAAATATTTTAGCACTCCAACAAATTCTGGTATAAAATTTAAAATGGGCAACGATTTATTTTATTTTTTTTTTTCATATATTATATTTGAATTACTTCAGTGGAAAAGTGATATATCGCAATTAAATTGTGGAAAATAGAAAAATAATTTTTTTTATCAATATTATAATTTAAAGCGACAGCCATTAAAAAAAATGAAATATTGGTTACGTATATTGGAATACAAACCAAAGCAACATGACATAAAAATAAAACAAAATAAAATATGGCCAGATATTATCGTCAAGCTAGCAATTATAATTAATAAAATAAATTATACCATTGCATCGATTCCTAATTCAATTCTCGTGTAGCATTCAATCCACAAGGAGATAAATTCACCATGACATTTATTTATAAAAATTTCGCATGCAATAAGAGGACACCTAGCGGCAAGATTATATCACACTAGGCGATAAACGTCTGGAACCAACGAAAATTTAGGGTTAAGTGTAAGATCGAATAATTACAACGTTCTGTTATTTATACCCTATTATTGGCCGAGGGGCTAATGCCTGTTAGAAGTAAGGTCCAAACAACTGCAGCGCGACAAACTTTTCGTTAACTTTCGGGAAAAAACATGTTCGTAGGGAACTTTCCCCTACTGAGATTAAAATCTACAGATAACATTACACCACTAGGGAATACAAATATGGCGGATATTACCGATAATACTGTAGTTTGAGGAGAAAAAAACCTGAAAACATTTGCGGCTGATTATATTTAATCTATGACACGAAATGTAGAAGAGACTTGTTGAAGATACGGAGTGTTATAGAACGCAAGGTTACCCACTTTATCATGATACGACATCCTGCAGGAAACATTCTCAGTTTGACGAGAAGAGGGATACGTGTGCTGAATCTTGGTTCTCGATTTCTTAGAGTGTGGCGGATGTGATTGCCATGCGACTTAGCAGTTTGTGGTACCCACCATAAATCTCAATTAAGATGCTGTGGTAGATAGGGACCACCCAGCATTCCAAACTCCTGGTCATCGAAACTGCCTCCCCATAAATATTTTAAGGAACATGCGATACGAGTGGGAGGGGAAAGCGGAGGATATTCAGAGTCTAAAAAACACGCATACTCAAAGTGTATGGGCAGCACTTGTTCAATTGAAGGGTGGAGGCAAAAAATTCCTGTGTAGTTTAGATTGAAATATACGAGATGTGGCAATAAAGTTCCCAGAGTGGTGCAATAAAAAAAAAAAAAAAGTGAAGGAGCTCAGGTTTTATTTTTATTCAAAATATTAGTTATTATATAGTACTTATTATACCAGTCAAGTTTCTGAAATGAGTCAGGGAAAGCATCCAAAGAGACGATGCTCAGTCAGACTGTTACGTTTTTCTTTATGCCCTCAACATCCCTTTCGGCACAGTTCACTTTCATCTTGGGAAAGAGAAAGAAGTCCGTGGTGTTAGGTCGGGAGAGTTAGGTGGATGGTTGATCTGTACAATGCCATTTTCCCCTCCTATATGTCTTCACAACAAGTACTTAATGGGCAGGGACATTGTCGTGCAACAAGAACCAGCTGTTTTTCTCTCGAAATTGCCCGTGAATTTCACTTCAATAGTCAAAGAAGCACATATACGTAGAAGACAGCATTGACCTTTTCCCTTCAGGTACAAATTCTTTGTGAATCACGCCGTGTCGAAAAACGTGATCAGCATCGTCTTGATTCTGGACTTCTGTAACGAAACTTTTTGGGAATCCACTGCCTGCTCTGACGCTTCTTTTCTGGGTTGTTCTGAAACAACCGTAACACTCACTGACAATATAGTCGAGCAACTTAGGTTTGTCTTGACAAGTCTTCACATGATGACACTTTTCATTGCTTCTGTTCATCTGTGAGGCACATTTTTTGAAGATCTTCCTTTTCCCCAAATCTTCACGCAGAATTTGACGAATCGTTTCCTTATTCATATCCAATTCATCAGACGACTGACGATCAATCGACGATCTCTTGCCACAATTTCAGGAAATTTTGCAACACTGTCCTCATTTCGAGAGGTTGACGGAAGCTCACCTCTTGGGTCTTCGCCATCATCTTCACGTCCGTCTTTGGACTGCTTACCATTCAAACACACTGTTCGTGTTAAGCGCCAAAACAACTAATGCTATCATGCGTCAGTATATTGTACCTGCAATTTAGTATGTTCCGTGCTAAATGAATAATTCCAGTTTCCAAAAGAAATAAACAATTCAACTCTCGCCTGACACCGACTAACTCAGCCACGTTGTGAAAAAAGGCCTATTATAAATTCCTTCTCACCGACGAGATTCAAACTCAGGCTTTTCACTCGGTGTGTGAGGATGGTCATCTTGCTACCTGAAAAGGCATATCCATCTATTGAAAGACAACGGATTCATTGAGTGCATTTATTTAGGTAGGAGGTGATTTACCAAAGTTAATCGATACAGGTTTTAAAAGAAAAGTAGGAATAAGTCAGCTTTAACTTTAGCTGAGGTTGTAACACATGTGCAGATTTAGACGGACAGAAATTTAGATTTGGCCAGACACCAAAAAAGCTCGACTATTATTTGGACCAAAGGAAGTTTATTTATTTATTTTTTATTCATTTCTATCTACCAATGTTCTCTTAGGAATTTGTGATTCTTGCCCTCCTGAAATTAAAATTTGAATCACCGCACGCCGAACCCATTTCGATTCCTCGACTCTTTGACCATAAAACTGTACACATAACCCTAACAGAAAGCAAATGAAACAAAGATCTTGTTATGAACTAGCATGTCGCTGCATTGGCCAATGAGGCGTCCGTTTCTCCCACTTGTTGAGAATTATAACGTGTTTTAACTGAACGCACGCTACTCATACCTGTCGGACTGCTGCACCCATTTTCTCCGAGTACATTTTGTAGTTTTTACAAGTTAGTAATCCTGTACTCAGTAAAACTAATGGGCTGAAATCTATAGTCATTCTTTTAACCAAAACGTTTCGCCTACTCTACTTCACAACACCATCTAACACCCTAATTACTTTCATATTACTGTACACAATTTTATCAAGATTATAAATTTCTGTTGTGGACGGTTAGAATGGAAATTGGTGAAATAATATTTAAGAATTCAGACCTTTCTTACTTGATGTGGAGCGGACGGTAATTATATCCACTGAGGTACACGCGAGGGCCCACACCATATGGAACTCTCAGGTTCGAATCCCTCGATGATGTAAGGAATTTTTACGGGTTTTTTCACAAGGTGGCTGAGTTAATTGGTCTCAGGCGAGGTTTCGTGATTTTTTCCTTCCGGAAACTCGGGTTTTTCATCCAGCAAACAAGCAAATTGGCATCACAGAACACACGCAATTTACGGACAAGATATAAACCTCAAGATGGCCTAAAATCCTACAACAAACAAAAATACATATCTGAAACGAATTTAAGCTGGAATATTTGAGTGAGTGGGTTATTAAATTCTAAGGACTATCATGAAGGTGAGGTCGAGAATTGCTCCTCTACTAAATAAATGACCATTTGAATTTCAGGTGAATAGCATACAGCGGCATCTCTTACAGTCCATTTTGTTTACACACTTTTTGATTCTTAAGGAGCATCTTAATTAACCGTCTTCTACACATGTGTAGAAGACGGTTAATTAAGATGCTCCTTCCCCAACGTGAAAGCTGCATCTCCCATGTAAGTTTAATAACAATTTGTACGCAAAAGAAAAGTTGGTAACTGATCAGAAAATTTAACTAAAGTACTAGTTGTTTATTGAAATTTTATCATATTTAGAGCCGAATCTTTAGGGAATGTACCCGGTCATCGAATGAAAAAGGCCACAAATTCCAACAAAATAAGATATTTTACGATGTTTCAAGATTCGAGTGACGCTCGTCTTCAGACCCAATGCTTGGGAAGGAAATAAGGAACAAGAACTCAGTTCCTTCACAAGCACCACATTAGTCCTGAAGACTGGTTTCAGTAGAATTCCAAAACGTAGCCAAAATATCTTGTATTAAATATATGTTGAGCTCTGTCCTTGTGCCCCCCCCCCCCTTTTTAGGCAAGTTAGCATATATACATAAAGGACTTATTTTCTTCATTACGTCCGTCCGCATGTAACAACTCAACTGCTAGTGACTAGATTTTCATAAAATTTTATACTTGTTGAAAAATTTATCAAGCCATCCTAATTTCATTAAAATTCGAATCCGTAGAAATCCAACAATTATTAGTACTTTCTATCCATAAGGAAATGACTCCAAATGGATGGATTTTCATGACATTTTACATTTGGTTCTTTTAGAAAGGCTCGTCAAGTCATCCTGAATTTAACAAAAATTGGATCAATTATTATTTCTTTGTTTGTCCATTCGCCCGCTTATAATAACTCGACTCTCATTTGATGAATTTTCGTGAAATTTTATATTTGGTTCTTTCAGAACGATTTATGGAACCTTCCCAAAAATCCATTAAAATTGGAACAATAGAAACCTGGCATTTGTTATTTATTATTATTATTTTTTTTCATATACCGTATATTGTAGCTGAAGCGCTGCATATTATTTGTTGTCTTGTGCTGATTGGTGGAATAAATAGGCAATATGGCGGATGCGCAGAAACGAAATGTTCTCGGTTCGCGCATAAAAATTGTTGCTTTCTGCTTTTTTTTTTTTTTTTTTTTGTTATAAATCATGAAATATTGCTATTTGCTAACGTGCCCGAAATATAATGCGCTGCTTACATTAACTAACTGGTTATCTTTTATTTCCAGCTGTTTAATTATGTAATGAACACACCAAGTTGTGCCGACTGTTTTAGTTTTCTTAATATTTCTCTTTTTGTTCTTCTGTTTATAGGCGTCTCTCAGAATTTCTTCCAATATTTCCTGTTTTCATCTAGTTGAAAGTAGATGCCAAGGTTGTTTGCTATTTTTATGGCAGGTACCGGAAACATCCAATCTATCATTTCGAGAGAGTTTACCAGACATTCCTAACCACACGCCTACCATAGTTGATCTTTTACTCGCCAACAACCCTTCAAAGTACATAGTCAATGTTAGTGGCCGTCTAAGTATACATTGTTTTCATTCTGCCCTCTGGATTTCCTTGTTTTCTTATTCATAAGGAGTTTGTCATCTAGTGAGCCTGTTTGTTTGGTAATTATTTAATCAAGGGTAGTTAAGGTTGGGCTTTTTTGGATGAGATAATTTCAAGGTTCTGAATTGAGATACCTTTGGAGTAGTGCTTTATAAATTGTATGAAGGCTGTGCATTGTTTCATAAACCATCTCAGCATTCAGTGTATAGATTCCTCCCTTTAAGTAAATTGAGGTTTAAAACTATCGGATTCTTAGCATTCATTCTTCATTAATCTTTTTTAGCGTTTGGTAACTTGATCAGTTGGTCTTCTTTACAAAAGTTGATGGTTACCTTTTATAAGCTACAAAATTCTCTTTGGTTTTTTGATCAATTCAGTTTCCTACAAACCTCTTGCTTTGCATGGAAAGTGGTTTTATGATTTCCTTTTGCCAGAAAGAGATTGAATTGGATGTCACCCTTCTAGGTATTTTAAACAGCGTCTGAGTATTGTTATTAGTTTGTATTATCTTGGACAGATAGATTGAAAATGTTCTGTATCTTTTCTATATTCATCTTTTATTCTTCATTCCAGATGTATGATTTTAAGAGGTTTAAATCTGCAAGTTTCTGTTGCAGAAAACAATACATCTAGTCGATCAATGACCCTGGAACCGACAAATTTAACAAGGTTTCTCCTCTTGGGACGGCACTGGAGCCCAGGCCTTTCACACATGTAGACAAAGGAAGATTATAATCACTATCCACAAGGCCCGTAAACCTAATTGGGGTGTCCCAAAGTTCAGGAAAAGAAAAATAATAATAAAATAGCATAAATAATTCGAGTGAGGGCTGAAAATTTATCTTCTAAAGTCTCTCAGAGATAAAACGTTGAAAGGATTTGGCTATACGCAAAAAAATATTAAGGTTTAAGTTTTTAGATATTTCTGGTATTCTTCAATATTCTTGATAGTAAAAGATATGTAATACCAAGATTCAGCCACGTTAAATAAAAAAAGATTTAGTTAGATATTTTTTAACTGTATAGTTTTTTACTCTTTATTTTATAGGCCTTAAATAAGGAGCCTGTGATAGCCAATGAAAATTAGGATTTATCTTATTTTCCACAAACCAGTTCTGTTTTATTTTTAGTACTGAATCCTGTCAGAGATATATTCTGTTATGTCCTCTGCAGTTTCTTCTTTTCGAAAGTTTGAGAGAAAGCTCAAAATACCACCGGGTAAATCATCCTTTATATTTCTGGTCAGTTATGACCTGTTATTTTGACCACTTGAAGAAATAACAGGGCAGCGTGCTGCTGATCGCTTTACCCATTCGTTACTGTTCTTCTGAAAGTTCGTCATTTGGATGAATAACTTCAGTAATCAGCAAGACGGATACGTTTTTTAAAAATTTCCATATCTGTACAAGAGACCGTTACTGTAAGGATCTCTAGTTCTAGGAAGAATAAAAACTACACGAAATGCAGTCAAAACAGGAGATGCCATCAGTTGGTCCTTTTTCGTCAATACAAATCAGTCTCTGTACTTGCATCTCCGAAGCACAGACCACCCTAGAGATTTTGCTGTTTTTCCGACTGATAGTAGGCAGCCTAATGAATCCGGACCTTGTTTCTAACCTCCTCCAGAGTTGCAGCTGGCCAGTAATTGCCATCTTAATTCGATGCCGATGTCACTGCCGTTGATGTATTGGTTCATTTCACACCTGGAATCGAAATAACAGGTCCCTTCCCCCCTCTAAGCAAAGTTAAGAGTTTCATCAATCATACGCTCATTTCAAATTATCTCACAGCACTTGGAAAATTGTTGGGCCGTAAGGAAATTTTGTAGCTCATCAGTCTGTTGTCATGCTGTTAGCATCTGCTACTAATGGCCAATGTCGTCTGATGCATGTGCTGCCATCTGTTGGAGAAGAATGAAAAACAAAAAGTAGCACAGCCCCCTTCTTTGAAATGCAGTATCATTTTTATGGCTAATTAAAATTATTTTATATAAGCTAAAGGTTTTCTTATATTTGCTATTCGGCGGATTGCTCTAAATATATCTCGAAGAAAAATTTCTATGCGTATGGTAGGGGAATGTTGGTGATGGTAGTTAATCATTCCACACTCAAATTCTATGGTGCATTCAGAAGTGATTATGATGGATGGATTGTGTGTCTGCATCTTAACAGAATTCCTTAATGGGACGTTTCGTTTGAAAATTTTCACCTCCAATGATAAAACGGTTTCCTAACTTGCAATCTTGTAGGACCTTAACGGAGATTATATTCTTTATTCAAATCTACCTTTCTTGCATTTTTTGATTATTCCTAAAAATAAACAAAAGGTACTACGAGGCAAAGTTTTTCCCTTCATCATTATTTGCAGGATGTTAAATATTTTTATCACTACCCAGGCACATTAAGTAATCGCTGAACCATTTTTGAAATGCAAGTTACACCTCATGGTCAGTACAAATGCGGGTTCTGCTGAGTTCCGCTTTCAAGGATTCAAAACAAGTGATAATCTCTCAAAAATGACTTCAAATTACATGATAGGACAGTAATTGTTGATACCGTCACATAGGACAAGGGTATTTCTGGACAGCGCAGCAACTCTTCTGGCAAAAAAAAAAAAAAATCTGTCACTATAACTCCATCCATTGTTGATGATGCCACTTTGAGCTTCGGTGATGAAGAAATTCTTCAGATGAATGGATTTAATCTTTACTAGCTGGTTTAGTTTCAGGCTAAAAGTGATACACACTCATAACTCGTCACCAAGGTAGGTTATACGGTAACTTAGACCATATTGTGCTGTATATAAAATGTCTGTAAATTGAGTGCGTTCTGTGGTCTATCTACTGTTTACTGGACGAAAGATTCGAGTTTCTGGAAGATGAAAAAAACATGCTACCCTCGTCTGAGACCGACCAACTCAGCCACGTTGTGAAAAAGACTCATAAAAATTCCTCGCATCGTTGATGGGATTCGAACTCGGGTCTTTTCCATCCAGTGTGGGGAGGGAGGTGATTATACCAACTAAGATACCTACGAGGGCGCCGCGATAGGACCTCAGTATTTGTCACCAGAGAGGAGGTACGAATACGGTACTATTTCATAATCAAAATTGTTTGATTAATATTTAGGTAAGACGCTTGATGCCTTTTTCATGTGACCATTTCCCACATTCCTGAGTGGGTTACCTCTTTGCTTCAACTAACGGCCGCAGTAACCGAGTGGTCAAACGAGAGGTTCACTCGTTTTTGTATACTCTGTCTTGTAAACTCCTCTAATATTACATTCCGTCCCGGAATATAAACAGAAAATTTATTATGTTATTATCTCGGCTTAACCCTTTTCGTTGCCTGTCACTATACATACGGGAAGGCTGTAGCCTTTTGCTTTCATAACAGGCCAGCAGGACACAGCATATCGGCACCCGTCTGCTTCGTCTCATCTGTTAGCAGCGATGGCAGCTGCCATTTGTAACCAACATGCATATACTTTGAATCCAACCTCCTTCCTGACTGGACTTGGCACATCATGGTCGTAATCGCCCATGCACCATAAAAACCTAAATGAAATACTTTTCTGATCACAGAAAACCAATACATACATGCAATACTACAGCCAAGTTATTTAGAGCTATTCGCCCCTTTTCTTTTTTCTGGATCAAACTTTTTCTTTAATATATTCAGGAGTGACAATGGTGGTAATCATAACTTGAAGCCAATATATAAAAAATGTGCTCATAAGTCGTTAATTTCTTGCATATCATGACTGAATCTTGAGCTGGTTAACAAAATGTTTTCACTTGTCGATCTTGCAGTCAGTTACTGTGATATGTACATTGGGGAGATATTTATTTACCACTAATACATCTTGAAATCTATTAAAGTCTTCAGGATATTCACTTTTCTACTGCCTAATGATCATAACCAAGCTGAAATCAGAAGTATGAGGTGCGAAGAGTATTAAAATAGTTTTTTACTTCTCTATTTTCATTATTATGTGTTAAGCTGCTGATAAGTTTAGGTATAGATACGTTAGGACATAAGCTTTCCCCAGGTCCTGCAGTTTACAAAGTTCAACTTCAGAGGAACCCTTCGGTCATCATTGGGATTCTAACCTTATCCCACACTACCTTATAATTGGATCTAACTGATTTGATCTATTGAAAAGCTTTTACCCTGAAGATTCTGACCACATGTTGACTGTGCACAACGCTACAGACCACAATACATTAATCCGAACCACTTCCAATTTAACAAATAGTATTATAAGCTCTGAGGTAGCATGAGCAGAACATACAGAGTGGTTATAAAGCTCTTTCCACTTTTAAAAATTAATAACTCGAAAACTACAGGTCATACCGAAAAAGAGGTATAAGTGGGAGTTTTTATACAGAAAATTAGTTAGAAATTTAACTACTAGGATGCCAAGTGATTTATTCACTCCAATAAACAAATAGCCTTTGTGTTTGCTATAAAAAGGATCGCTTGGGCTAGGAGAATTCGAGTGTTTGCTTGTCGTGATCTTATTTTTCATCGTCAGGGTAGAAAGCTAAGTTGAGATCGAGTCCAGTCAAGTTCATTTTAAAATGTTGACCAAAGATAAAGCACTTTTAAACTTTAATACAAGGAATGGTAATAGTGTTACTGAAGCCCTTAGAGCGTATTAAAGATAGAAAAATGTCTAAAAACTTCCTTGTTCGAGAAGAACTGTATACTGTAAGGCGTTTCTGCCTAACTCCTAGAAGTGGTTGACTGTCAGCATCGCTAGAAGTGATTCAAGGAATTAATGAGGTGCAACAAAAACTTAAAAGGACAATCTGTCGGGAGGTACTGTATATTCTATGGGAAATTTTAAAGGCATTAAGTTTAGAGAACACAATTCCCAGTCTTAAATTGCTTATTAAAATGTAATGGTAGACACACATGGAGATTTGACCGTCAATGAAGATAAAATTACTTTGGTTACCTTTTTAAAGTAATCGCTTTTAGCGGCAGGTAGTGGTCAGTTTTAAAGTCGGAAATGATTTTATAACCACCTTGTACAATGGAATTAGCAACATAGTTAAAGCAAATCAAAAGATGGCTTTGGAATCAGATCATAAAAGCTTACCGTTACAGCATATACTTATGTTACAGCAGTCAAATGAAAGGATGCTCATTCCCTCAAAAAGGGAAAACTTTTGTCCCCATCTGGATTTTCCTATCATCTCCATCACTTTCTGTGTATGTGAAACATATTCACATCTGGGAGTTCTATAGTTGAGGTACAGAGTTTTTTTGAAAGACTGTCGTTCCTTTCCTGGTATTTTAGAAAATTTCAAAGATAAAGTCTTCACTTTGTATTCTGTGATAGCCACCCAGTGGAAAGTGAAGATTACTGCATTAAACAACGGACAGTGCATATTTTGTGGCAGTATGGAATTTCAAATATCTCAAGGCCTCCTCCTTGTTCAAAATTGTTATATACTGATGTTCAAAAGTTGAAATTTTAATAAATATTTAAGAGATATGAAATTTCCAAAAAAGTGGTCCATAATATGTGGAACAATAAGCATGCGAGACAAAATATACATCAAATGTGTGCTGAAGAATAACGCTAAGAGTACACATGAAAATACACAAGGTATGATTAAAAAGTTCGGGTACTGACTTTGTATCTTTAAAATTTGGAGTGGTAGCAGGTTGCGATCTGTAGCAACATGTTCGGTGACTCATCTAGACATAATAATGCAGTGGTTACCAGATTTGTGTTACATGTCTTTTAAAATGAATGATTTTTTTAAAACAGCGATTTGCTTAATTTGTCTCAAATTAAGGGAAAAGTGCACCAGAAATCCATGAAATGTTTAAAACGGGTCTCGGATACGAATCTCCCTCTGGCCGCTTTAAGTTCTAAAAGCAATGATTCATTTGGCTCCTGTTAGTCTTATTTGGAATGATCAAAGTTTTAGCTATTCGAGAAGTTGGTAGTGAAATAGGTAATTTCTTAGTGGATACGTCAATTTTAATACAAGATTGGGATGCTATATTTGTATGTTCTTTCCCGCATCCTTCACAGGGCATTGTTAATTATGAATTTGTCCCATGTGGTCAAAGCTATAGGGACAGTAGCCAACAGCTCTACTGCGATTGGGCGATGGTGTTGTGGGGAGAACGTAATTAAAAAAAAAAAAAAAAAAAAAAATGGGTTTCAGGAATTAGCACATTTTTTTTTTAACATTTTTTTTTATGAAAACCCCTAGCACGAGAAGTATTAGAACCTATAGTACTTAGTACTATGCATGGGTTGAAGGTTGAGAAGATGAAAGAAGATTCTTGTTGACATTAGATTTGAATTTCTGTAGATTGTAATTTTCAGGAAATAGACATGAAGGGAGGTTCTTTCAGAAAACGGAAGTTGAAGGAATAAATGAGAAAGAAGAAAAGTTGGTTCTGTGAATTTGAAATTGGACAGTAAAATGATGCTGACTGGTGCGGCATGTGTTCTGACTGGTTTTGAAGAGAGAGCAGGAATTATAGAAGCCAGTTCAGAACTGTGCCCATGAGAAAATATCTACAGAAAAAGGCCAGCAGCAGAAAGTGAGTTGAGAAAATTTGCTACAGATAGGCCATTAATTAACCTAACTGCCCTCTTTTGAGTGGAGTCCAGAAGACAGAGAGGTTTTGGAGACCACGCCCCAGATGTGGGAACAATATTCTATGGTAGGGCGGATTTACAATTTGTGTATGCGATCATGACAACACCCCTGAACACGCTATTCAGGAATTTCTTGCGAAGCACTCCATAACTATGGTTCCCCATTTGCCCAGCAGAGTAGGTATAATCACCATCTTTCTCACATCAGATGGCATCGAGTTCGACTACCTTCGAACGCGTGAGGATTTTTATGGGCCTTTTTCACTGGTTCAGTTAGTGGGTCTCAGGCTTCTTTCTGCCGGAAACTCGAGTTTTTCGTAAAGCAAACAGAAAATCGACCACAGAACATGCAATTTACAAGCATGGCGTATAACCCACCATGTTTCCCATTCACCATACTCACTACACCGTAATATTTTGACTGTGGATTTTTTTTTTTTTTTTTTTGTGTCCTATGTTTAAAGTCCCCTTGAAAGGTCACATATTTGCAACCACTGAGGGAATTATTCATAAAACGACACAGGCACTATTCCAATTTTTTGGAAGCATTCCTGTCAGGAATGCTTCCAAAACAGCAAGTTGACCACATAATACGCAATTTATAGCACAGGGCTTAGGTTGATGATGATGCGGCGACAATAATCTACCATGTTTCCCATAAAATCCACTCTGTGGAAATTTTTCAAAATGACTTTTTGAAATTTTTTTAGTGTTTTGGAATCTATATTCATTCATTTACATGATGTAGTTTTATTATTATTATTTTTTTTTTTCTTTTACATGACATACATATGACAATCACGACAAAATGTTCTTGTAGTAGTAGTAATCGAGGCATGTGATGCAAGAAAGCAAGCTTATGCAGCATCAGCAAAAAAAAAAAAAAAAAAAACGATTTCATATTTCCATTCCCTCTAACGTTTGTCAGTTCCTCCTTGAATTTATTTAACCTATCAACTTCCACAACGACATTTCCGCACATCTGTTCTATAACTGTCATTCCTCAATTTGAATTTTTGCCCCCTCAGGTTCGTAATCTGAGCAAGAGGAAGAATCCCATCAGAATTGAGCCTTCTCAACCCATTCAAGACTTTATACACCTCAATCAGATCACCTTTCAGGTGCCTAGTCTCCAGACGCTGCAATTTGCAGAAATTAAGATTTCCTTCGTAAGACCACCCTTTCGTTCCCCTCGTCAATCTTGTTGCCTTTCTCTGTACTCGCACAAGTAACTCTATATCCTTTCTAAAACGAGGCCTCCTGTACACAGTACTCAAGGCGTGGCCTGACTATTGCATTATACAAAGGAATAATCGCCTCCTTTTGCCTACTAGGGAAATTCCTGTATATCATTGACAATACCCCATGACCTGCTCTGGCAGCCAGAGCAGGTCATGTAATTTGGGTTCCAGTTTCTCCTAATTACTACGGATAATCGGCACTCTGCTTTATTGTAAAGCAAATAATGTCCAAATTTTAAAAAACGTTTTTCCAAATTTGTGGAAAACCAGAGTCAAACCTTTTTAGTAGACAAACTTTTTTTAGACAAATTTTGGAAGACTTCTTAATTTTTAGGAATACGTGGAAAAATATTTCAATTGCATCCGGCGAGGTTTAAATATATAGTGGGGGGAAGTATTCCTTCCCCCCACTGAAAATCAAAAATCAGCCCCATATCTTTCACATTTAAGTTCTGCTTCTCATTATTTTGTCAATGATATACAGAAACGTTTTCAGAAGAGATAAGGTGATTATCCCTTTGTATAAGGGCCATAGTTATAAAAAGGGATAATCACTTCCTCAGGCAGCCTCTTGAGTACTGTATACAGGTCAGAGAAGAGTAACCAAATTATTTTATTATTATAATTAGTCATATGGTGCGAGGAAGCGTGAAGCTTTGCTGCATCAGCAAAAAAAAAAAAAAAAAAAAAATTCTGAGAGAGAGAGAGAGAGACATAGAAGGGAACCACCAAGAAAGAGAAGAATGATGATATCCAGCTCAGGATCCTGGGTGTGCCAAGTCCATACTCACCAGATATGAGCCCACACACACAGGGTTAAATTGGTGAAGCAAAAGGGTGCTCTTAGCTAGAAAGACTTCAGTTCTGCAAATTGCAACGTCTTGAGACCAGGCATCTGCGGAGAGAACTGATTGAGGTGTTTAAAGCCTTGAATGAATTTAGTAAGCTGAATGTTAATGGTATTCTTCCACTTGCTGAGACTATACATGAGGGGGAGTAAATTCAAGTTGAAGGATGGTTGCAGGATAGATGTGCAGGTTGCCTTCAGCCAGCGGATGGTTGATTGTTAAAACAGGCTTACGTCTATTGTTGTGGAAGTGGATGGGCTGAATAAATTCAAGAGAGAACTAGACAAATCCTTGAAGGGTACGAATGTATCAGCAACATTATTGTGCGCTAAATTATGCAGTAATAAAACTATCAGAAACCTTTTAATTACCTTATCTATATCAAACTGTTTACTGAATCCAGTTTTCTATGGCACGCAGGTTGGAAATTGTTCAACATCGCTGTTCTGTCATATTTCGGGCTCGAATGTAAAATATACCATAGAGCCTTTTCGAGCGCCTATAATCGTACCTCGTCCTTTTTGTCCCCACTACATGAAATCACGTTTCTACTTGAGCATATACCAAAATAATTGTATTTTATTTCATGTTTCTGAACTCTAATGTCTAAATTTATGATTATATATAATATAGATGTTCATGTTATAACACCAAATATTCTATTACTGTAAAACAAATCTCTGAATATTCATCTCTAGCTCCAATTTTTACACCCAGATACGGTAAGTGTCTATCCGTGTACTTATGTGTTACTATCGAATCATAGCAAATAAAATACGTCCCCGAGGCTTTGCACTAGATTATACCAATAAACATGATTACATGTATCAATCTTCGGTTCATGGTCCTGTTTTCACTTACAAGGGAGGAAAAAAAAAAAAAAAAAACACAACAACACAATACATGCTTGTGTTGCTAACACTATTGCAATATATGAAATCTAATCAGGCATTTATATTCTGAGCAGCTTTCTTCAAAAAAAAAAAAAAAAAAAAAGTACAGTTTAGTGTTATTTTATTCGTATAAATCAATTTTCGAGATACCCCAAAACCAGATTTCATCTTGCTCTAGTGTCCAATCGAATAATGTAGAAAAACAAAACTGGAAAATCTGGTTAAAATCTTCACAAGGGTGACCCTGATTGTGCATGTTTCGATGTATAAAACCTACCAAAGCTATTTATTATCATAATTGCACTGATAAACATGAATTCCATTCGATAATAATTATTATATTATATGTTGCATAAGTATACTGATAAACCTGTTACACACCATAATAATGTATCTCTAATTTGCACATTGCAGAATTGGACCAAGAAACTTCGGTCACGTGCTTTAATATTATTATAGTCTACTTTCCTAATCCTTCATGCATTTTGAACAGTTTTCCTTTCTTTGCTTTTTTTTATTTCATTTTATATTCTCATAAATCAATGACAGTTGTACAGCTCATATGAAAGCCACTAGCTCAGAGTGGAATGGGAAGGAACACAAACTATGTCCAGTCTTATACAAGAGATGCCATTAATTTATTTCAGTTTTATTTGTGGGAACTGTGCTCAACAGAACACAAGAACTGAAAATCCAAGTAAGGATTCCACACTGCAGACTCAAAGCAATGGGCTCTCCTGCATAACCACCAATTTGGTCAATGTCAATTCAGTCCTGTATGCTTAATATATAAAATATAAACAAAAAATGAATTAATCTAACTATTTCATAGTTTTCTGATGTCTATTTTTTTCTGATAAATCAAAAGAAATAAATTAATAATAAATATTTAATTGAAAAATGTCTTTTTATTAACTCTTGCCCTAAATAAGCCCCTACTCGTGGACTCCTATTATTTAATATTTCCATTTGTGATCGAATCGGAAAATATTTTTCCTCGGCGATTAACACTTCTGTATACAATTAACTCTATATTTGTAGTCATTTATAAAAAGTAGAATTAACCTGCTAGCAAGGCCTTTAAAAATTGTTAGTGTAGTCATATTTACACGTGCACTGCCAACCCTTTATTTTGGCTCCTCCGAATGGAACCTACTGAAAAACAGATGTTGACAGAATTCAAGCAACGCAAAGGAACTTTGTTCAACTCCTATCACCTTTAGGAATATGCTCTCATACCACTTGATCTATTATGAATCTCTCTCTCTCTCTCTGCATCAGAATAATGACATCAATTTCTTGTAAGAAATATCAGATGTAACCAACTTTTCAAATTCTAATACGAACCACATTCACCTTAAAATGTTTCGAGTCTTTGATTCATTCAACCTATTTCAATAATTCTTTGATAGTGCAGGCCTCAACTACTAAATATGCCAGTTCTCTGTTCCAAAGAAGTTGATGATCACTTTCATTAAGCGTTCACCACTGTTTCTTCTCCTCCAGTAAGCTGTTTAGCATTTTAAATATGGCCATCTCATACAAGCCACTTCTACTACTCGTGAAATCAAAATTAACCATCTCAAACCAACTGATCTGGTTATAACCATTGATCCAGACTTTCGCTCGTGAAGGGAGGAAGTTTGGATCAATGGTTATATCAATTAATTAGCAAATTAAACAGCACCTGTTGCACGTTCGGAACTTCACAACCTAGAACTGCATTCTACAGTCTTTGTGAGGCCATACCGTGTACAAAACTACTGACTGACAGCATCCACTAACCTGAGGCACCTATTATACAATGGTTATGTATAACTTTTCTGGCGTTGGCGATCCATGAATAAATAGGAATTTATTTCTATTTTTGATATAATTTTTTTATACTAATCATTAGACCAAAACGCAGCTAAAAAATTAGCCTTTAGACTTCCGAACAGCAAATTTTTAAGGTTTAAGCCAATTCGTACTATCCTCCAAAAATAGTATCCTAGCACATCTCGGTTTCACACAGACGTTACTACCACTTATTTCAATAGCACTTTGAACCTTCTTTGACAGCGCTGACACACTCCACCAGCACATGATAGACTGCAGCGGGTACAGATTACTCCTATAGACTATCGAACAATTCAGCTAAAGATGTGGGACATACTGTTTCGGCCCTCACCCGAAGTTCTAGTTCATCCCATAGGTGTTCCATACGGTTCAAATCGGACTCTGCAACGGCCATTCCAACTGTTGTATATTAATATCCAAGAAAAAAAAAAAATCTTGTTTATACTCTGGCACAACTACCAGGTCAGAGGAGTTTACAATAAATCATGAATCCACTCTTCTCAAAGGGCATGCGCTACTGCACTATTCTTGAACATTAGTGAGGATATGGCATACTGGTTGTTGGGTTTTAAGAGCATCGACTACTAAGGCCATTTTGCTCCATATATATTGTCTGTAAATTGCGTGTGTTATGAGGTCGATTTTTTGTTTGCTGGATGAAAAGCACGGGCTTCGAGGGAAGAAAAAAACATGCTATCCTCGTCTGAGACCAACTAACTCAGCCATGTTGTGAAAAAGACTCATAGGGGCTCACATCTGGTAAGTATGGGCTTGGCAAACCCAGGGTACCGAGCTGGACATCATCATTCTACTCTTTCTTGCCTTCTTGGTGATTCCCCTTTTACTCTCTTTCTCTCTCAGGGTAACATGGGAATTTTTTTTTTTTTTTTTTTGGTTGGTGCAGTATAAGCCTCAGGCTTCCTTACACCATATGGCTAATAATAATAATAAAAATTCCTTCCGTCATCGACGGGATTCGAACTTAATTTTTTTCCACGCGGTGTGGGGAAGATGGAGATCCTACCAACTGTACTACCCACGAGGGCGATGTCGCATTAGTTATGGCATATATCGCACTGAAACAAACATAGGTCTGTAACAAAGAACAGCCACAAATGTAATTGTCCAAAATTCTAAGGTAGGTGTTGATGTTTCTGGTCCCTCGCACAACCACGAAAGGTCTTAGTCCACGCCATGAAAAACAGCACTGCCTCATAAGAATTTCACTGTTGGCACAATGCACTCTAGCAGCACAAAAATGAATCGTACTAGGCAGGGCCGGCGGAACACGATATGCAGAACATAGGGCCGCCAACGTATGGGGGTGCCGAAATTCAAATTTTTTATTATTATAATAATATTTAATAAAAGTATCTCAGTTAAAGTCAGTAAGATTCTTAGCAAAGCTTATTATCTTAGTATCACCTCTAGATCTGTATTGATTAGGGTTAAATTTACATAAAGGAAAGTAAAGAGAGTAAAAGTAAGTTTCCAATTATATTAATAGATCAATTAATTTAAAAACATGTCTCTAGGAAGAGGAAGTGCACCACTTTTTCCTTATCTGTTGATTATCTTAATAGATAATCAAAAGTACTTCAAGCTTTCAGCTGAAAATTAGTCATTAAAGACAGTAAATAACGACTTTAATTTCAATATAGAAACAAACTATTTTATTCTTTAAAAAGGTGATTCCTTTACTTATCCATAAGTTTCAAAACCTAAGTTCAAATACCACCAAAATAAGGGGCTGACATCTGGCGAGTATGGGCTTGGCACACCGAAGGTGATTTCTCTCTCTCTCTCTCTCTCTCTCTCTCTCTCTCTCTCTCTCTCTCTCTCTCTCTCTCTCTCTCTCTCTCTCTCTCTCAGGGTAACTCGGGAATTTTTTTTGGCTGGTGCAGCATAAGCATTAGGCTTTCTTGTACCATATGGCTAATAATAATAATAAAAATGACTTTTGAAAAAATCGTGTGGCGCCATCCACTAGCAAAATTTAAAGGATTATGAGACAAAATTGGTTCAAACTTCCCCTAAACAAGTGGCGCCCTTAGTGGGGTGGCAACAATTAAAATCGGTTCAAATGGCCAGTACCCATACTACAATATTAAAGCACACAAAGTGAGAAATAATGTACTGTATTTTCATTTCTGTTTATTGAAAATTGTAGTATTCATTACAATCTTCAAAGGTGCCAAATACACTTATGCATAGGAGTGCAAAAAACCCTAGCTTGTTATTTGGTTTTTAGGAGCATTAGCAACTAAGGCCATATCACTCCGGGAATATGCGGTGGTCATTCCCTGACCTTTTCGCATCCTCCGTATTTGGTGGTGACGGGCTCGAACCCCAGTCTAATCAAGAAGCGTGTGCTACGCACTGCGGCTCCTTCCCACCTGGCTACGGAGGCGCCTCCCTAGCTCTGGCCATGATACTAGGCCAGTCATGTGTCATGAGCAGATACAAAGGAAAGTGCATTCATGCAAGCAGTTTAGCAAAATCCATAATGGGTGGCTTTGACACCAAAGACTTCCAAGGGTAGTCTTCACAGGATACCGCATTAGCAATATTGCAGAAGAAACTAGAATACTCTAGATCAGAGGTCTGGCTGATCAATCCCTTTATATATTCATTCCAAAAATATTTTCATAAAATGAATTTGTAAATGCAATAAAGTCCATGCAATCAATTGTCTGACTAGATCGCTGTTGCCTGATACCTTGGAAATCTAGTAATTCGAAATTTTAAATTATTCTGACACCAAAGTAACAATTTCATGCAAAAAAAACAAACAAAAACTTTGCTATTTATCTGCATGTTAATTCAAAAACTTCATTTTGCAATTCAAAATAATTCTTAGTTTCATGCTAAAACGATCAAAAAGGTTTGATTGATATAATTCAGGAAAAAAAAAAAAAAAAAAAAACAGTATTGGCATTAGTAGAGGCACATGATGCAAGAAAGCAAGCTTATATAGCATCAGCCAAAAAAAAAAAACCCTTATCACTTCACCCATCCACTAGCTCCAAATGTTTGTCTAGTTCTGCTTTGAAAAGCTATCAACTTCTACAATTAGATGGAAGTTTGTTTCATCAATCAACTACCCGTTGGCTAAAGGCAAACTTCTACACATCTATCCTACAACTGTCTTTCCTCAATTTGAATTTATGCCCTCTCAGGTGATTATTCTGAGCAAGAGGAAGAATCCCATGAGCATTGAGCATGCTCAAACCATTCAAGGCTTCATACACCTCAATCAGATCACCTCGCAGGTGCCTAGTCTCCAGACACTGTAATTTGCAAAACTTAAGCCTTTCTTCATAAGAGCAACCCTTTGTTCCATTCACTAATCTTATTGCCCTTCTCTGTACTCATTCCAGCAGCTCTACATCCTTCTTAAAATAAGGACTCCAGACCTGTATACAGTACTCAAGTTGTGGCCTAACCATTGCCTTATACAAGGGAATAATCACCTCCATATCCCTGCTAGAAAAATTCCTGTATATCAAAAGTAAAAGAGAGCAATAAAATATTTTTTTCAAAAAGCAAATGAAATGTGTGAAATGCTGGGATAGCAGGACATACTGTGTTCTGGATTATGTGGCTATCTTCTCTTAACATCTTTATGCAAGCTTGTAGCTTAAATGCACATAGTCTGGATGGCTGTCTACATTTAGCTATGAGAAGTTATAAACCTGATTATTTGAAAATAGTTGGTGATTTACCAGAAGGAGACGAAGGCACACACAGGAGTGGTATATAGATCCCATTAACGCTCATTAAAATACAGTCAAACAGGAACTCACGGGAACTGATATTTGTACAAGGATGACATGTATGATGCTGCATAGCATCATATTTTACAGATGTGCTGCAACACACAAACCAAATTCGCAGCATGCAATGTACATCATTTATGGTTGTGGCTGGTGCAAAACCCACTGTAATTGGTTCCTGAACAGTTGGAAAGATGAGTTATTGAGTGATGATCACATTTTGACCTGGGCAGATTATTCACTAGTGGGCAAACATTATTCACTAGTGTATATCAGCCCAACTGTGATTTCTGATGGAGATGCTGTTGCTATTTCTCATGGTTTGGACTTAGACCAAGGGGATAGGCATTGCTTACTAAGCAAACTAGATGATTACCTAAGGCACTAACATTTAAGAACACCACAAATTCTGAACAAACTTAGATAAATTTATCTAATCTAAGTAAAAATATGAAAACTTCATTTAATTTACAAAATAAGGTCACAGTGGGGAGGAGGAACTCGTATAAGGATTACCTCAAGGACAAAAATTTCCTTGTGTATTGCTGCAGTACTGCTAAACCCTGAGAATATCACAATTACATCTGCAGACATGCAAGATTGTGAAGAAATTAGCCACCAACTCAGCGTTCGTTCTGATGGGTATCTATGAGAGTTTGAGGTTTAGGGTAAATGCTCTAGAAAAAAATTAACGAGGGGCCCATCAAGCTCTCAGCTGCCCAAATGTCAGATCTCACTCCTGTGCATCAGGCAACACAGTAGCAATCTCTAAGGCAGAATGCACTGGTCACACAGGAACTACTTATTGTCCGTGACTGTATTGTTAGGGTGACAGGGAATAGATTATACAAAAAGGATAGGTAGAACAGGACCATGGTAAGTCTGCCAGGGGCAAAAGTTGATGACATTGTAGAGCAGATATCATCTTTTAAGGGCACAAAAGGTGATATTGTTGTACACGTCGGTACTAATGACCTTGAGAGTAAGAGATCTGCAGATTTACTTAACAAGTAAAGGTCAATGCCGAAAAAAATACAAGCATTAGGGTTAAATTTAAAAGTGTCTGCAATTCTGCCCAGACACGATAGGAGGAAGTATATGATGAGATGCTTGTCAATCAATTCGGTCCTGGAGAGAATTTTCCAAGGCTCACGGGGCAGAATTTGTTTTCAGTGTGGCCTGTGCTTGCTAACAGGAGAGATTGCTTTTACAGGGATGGGATATACTTAAATAGAAAGAGTGCAAGAATATTTGCTGATGCTATCAAGGCAGTGTTAGGGAGGGTCGGAAAACTGCTAGCTTGGGAGAATACAAGGACTAATAGATTAACAGTAGCCACTGGCAGAGGTGAAAGTGATTCTTGCACTCTTCTAATGAAATGAACAGCAGCCTACAGAGCAAGTTGCTGGGGATTTCAAGAGCTGCTGGGAGTCATCATGGAACAAGTAAATACATGGGCTGTGTTAGGGTAACTAAAAGTAAGAACAAATGCATGTACACTAATGCTAGAAGTATATTAAATAAAATTGATGAATTTGAAGTGCTGATCAAGACTTAAAGGGCAGATATTGTTTAGATATCAGAGACAGTGTCACAAAGATATAAGCAGTGCAGAATTGGAATTCGGGGAGTACAATGTGTACAGAAAGGACAAACAAGGTAAGAAGGGAGGTGGGGTTATGCTGTTAGTTAAGAAATAAAATATAAGGAAGTGCATCCAGTTGACATGGGTGGACAGTGCAATGACAGTGACATGGGTGGACAGTGACCATATCAAATTGACACGGGTGGACAGTGCAATGTTGAGTCTGTTTGGTGTGACATAAACACTGGGAAAGGGAAAATGAGAGTAGGAGTATGTTATAGGCCTAGTGATGCTGATGAGTACAATGAACAGTTGTTCAGAGAAATAGAATGGGCCAGTAAATCAGAATGGCTTGTAATGGGGGATTTGAACTTTCCAGATATTGACTGGAACTTGTGGTTTGGTCACTCATACACTAGCAAGACTTTTGTGGATTTATTGGAGGCTTGTTTTCTACAGCAAAATGTTCGAGGGACAACCAGAGGGAGTAATACCCTTGATCTGATTATCAGCAGTGATGACGCATGCATTAGGAAATTGCAGATAAAGAAACCATTGGGTGATGGTGATCACAGTATACTGAAGTGGGAATTAGTTAAAGATGTAACTACCATCAAGGGTAAAGGGAAAGGTTTTTGTTTTCATAAAGGTGACTACAGAGGTCTCAGACAGTTTTTAAATTCTATAAAGTGGGATCAACTGATATTGTTACTAATGGTGAATTCTAAATAGGAAGCCTTCAGGGACTTAATCTTGGAGGCTATGAGGCTTCTCATACCAACTAAGAAATACCATTCATGGTTCAGGCCTAAATGGATGTCGGATGAATTAATGAGGCTCGTGGCAGAGAAGAAAATTGCATGGGATGCATATAAATTATCAGGTGGCACAGATGCCTATGACAGATACAAGCTAGTCTGTAATCAAGTCACAAAGGAGGTTAGGCAGGCAAAGGCAGATTATGAGAAATCTTTGGAAAAGGACACAAAGAAAAACAGCAAAGAGTTTATTTATGTAAACTCTAGAAGGAAGAGGATGAATCAGATTGGTCCACTTAACATAGATGGTTTGACTATTGATGATCCTGCTCGAGTAGCTGATAAACTGAATGAGTATTTTGAATCTATATTCACACAAGGAATTCAAGGAGGGGAATGCCAGAAGTTTAACAAACTCTAACATAAATTCCAATTTAAATTTGGTTTCTTAAATTCCAATATCCGCATAAAGAGTTTCCTTCGTAGAAAGCTTTCCAGCAAAAAAAGTATGTAATAAAGAATACACAATGTATTATTGTAATGACGTTTTCCCACTTGTTTTTTTAACTATAGAAATTCTTTATGAGCACTTAAACCAAATCGATGTGGAGCTCTTTCCTGGGGATTCCACATCAGTTATGCAACCAGCGGATCAGGGAGTAGTCAATGTTTTAAAGATGCATTTTCGTAAATACCTTGTACATAAATTGCTTACCCTTGTAAAACTGAAAAGTTCAAAATTTCCTTGCGATGCATTATTTAGCAGCATCGATGCGATGCTAAATAGATGCGATGCATTATTTAGCAGCATCATGGGATACAGTTAATTGCTTTAAAAAATGCTGGATTCTATAATGATATAGAACAGCATTTCCCAAACCGGGGTCCATGGACATATTCCAGAGGGTTCGCAAAAATTCAGAAGGTATATCAAGTAATGTGTGTTTATATATGTAGGGGTACACAATTTTTTTTTTGATGTTTGAAGGGGTTGGTAGATCTCAGTAGTTTGGGAGCCACTGATAGAGAAGAAAATGTTGATAGCATTGAAGAACAGGAAGGGATTCCTTTTTGGCAAATGGGATTTCACACAGAGTAATTTGAGAATTACAGTAAACTTTTATGTTAATAAGTTTAGTGTAAGATCAAAACATGACTGATAGAGAGTCTGAACAAGAAGATGAGCCTGCTGTAGCAACATTCTGAGATGTAATGATTGGCTTCTCTTCATTGCAGCAATTCATTCATAATGTGCCAGATGTTCCTGAGTCAGTGTTGAAATGTGTTAGGAAACCGATTTATTCTCTATGAAGCTCTTCCCATAATATTTGTAGCAGTCTTTCTCTGGATAGCTACTTAAAAAAATTATTAATCCGATATTAAATCATGATTAATAAATATTGTTTTGCATTAAATGACAATTTTTATTCCTGATAGTTTTTGCCACAGAAATGAGTTTTATCAAGGTAAAATTCAAATGAAAAATTATTTCCACATGTTTATGCTTGTCTGATGTATTTGGTAATGAGTTTAATGAACAGATTGGTAAGCAATTAGAAGTACTCAGTTTAAAAGGGTTTCCCATAAGCAGAGTAAAATACTTATAAATTATGAAATAGTACTTAAAAATCACCTTTAACTTATGTATGTGTATCTTTTCATTTTTATTTGTGTAATTAATATTTCATATCTTTAGGTCATTTTCCCTTGTAAGGAGTTCTAAACCGCCACTCCCTTGGAAAACTTCTTAATAGGGTTCTATTGTATATAATTTATATCTCTCTATACAGTAAAAAAGTTTTCCTCCTGGTGATATTTATTCAAGCCAATGAGAGAAGAGAGATGAGGGCGATGTGTACAAATGGGCGGGACAATTATGTGACTATAAATGCATAGGTAATTATATAGGTCATTTCCTGATTAGATTTAGATCAGTGCATTATAATGTTAGTATAATTACGAGAGGGGCGCAGAAGATTTGACTTACTCCGTCATACCTCTACATTTTACATGGGACAAAATGGCAAATAAATGCTGTTGATGTAAAAATGTGTAAAGTGGTCGTCGGTTGAATAGTGCCTCACCGCAAGATGTAGAGAGGTTTCAATTGAAATTATTGTTATGCGAAGTGAAACATCTAAGGTATTTCGAAGACTTGAAAATTGTGAGTGGAGTAGTGTACAAGACTTTTCAAGAAGCTGCTCGAGTGGCAGGTCTAAACAAATCGATCGATCATGTGAAGGAAACTCTTTCTGAAGTGGTTTCAGTAATGATGCCAAGCAGGATAAGACATTTTTTTGTATATTTGATATTGGCTGGAGGTTGGCAAGAGAACCAAGTGAAGCCCCCTAGTATCTATTATTTATAATAATAATAATAGTATTACTATAAATACTATTGTTAATTATTTATCTGTATATATTATTTCTATTGGTTTTGGTTTCTATTCTTTATAAATTTAATGTTATATTGTACTTTATTTTTCACTATACATTAATAAAGTTTTATTTTATATTTTTGCATTTCATTTGTAGTTATAAGATTTGTTTCAGTATGCTTATTCCTAATGTACAAAGCTTTTTTTTACTAATATTCGTAATTTAGTTGGAAAATATGCCAAAGTGGAAATTATATCAGTATAAGATGAGGAATAGATAACTAAAATGTATCCATTCCTCCTAGACAGAAAAATTTAAATATTTATCAGAATAACATTAGTTTGAATTTCAGTAATCCTAGAGTATGGTATTCACTTTGTCTACATTATTAATTATTTTTAAACTGTAAAAGTACAGCTGCAAAAAAAAATTCTTTATGCCAACCATGTTCATAAAAATGCACCTATTCCTCTGTTAATTTTCCCATAGAAAATTGATTTTTGTTTGCTTCACTATCCCAAGATTTGGCTGTAAGTTAGTCAAGGTCATGATATATATTTTTTTATTTTGTATAGTAAGACTGCCACCTCTACTATTTTTGATCTTATTATACAATCTAATGTCAGGATTAAGAATAAAAGTTTAAATCCCGTCCCCCCCCCAAAAAAACATTAGTATACAAAATTCATCAGTACTTCTTGAGAGATTTTAATTTGGCACACTAGCTAGAAGGTTAACTAAATACAAGAAGACTACGAAAATTTGGAGAAGTTAGCATAAGACTCAGCAAATATGGGAATTTAGTTCAGGTTAATACTATATTAATATATTGGATAGCCTTTAGTTCTGAGGTCAAAAATGTTAATAAAAAGATCAGAAGCCTAAAATACTGAAACTTACCTCCCAACTGCTTATGTGGTAATGAATGAGATTAATTAAAAAGGGGTGCTACACCAGTTTTTAGTATCCCCACTTCTTTTTAATTAATCTCATCTATTAACACATAAGCAGTTGGGAGGTGCAATATTTTAGGTTTCTGATCATTTTATTGTTCAGGCTAATATTAAAAGAATTTCTTTTAATATTAGCCTAAGAAAGATATATAAGTAAACATTTAGGTATATCTTTGGTGAAGTTTAATTTATGTATTATAATATTTGCATATTCACAGTCTTAAGCTATCAATTAATTATTAAGCAGTTAACCATCACCGGAGTGTGGATCGGGAAAGGAAACGTTATAAGAAGAAAAAATGAATTAAATTAATTTACTATATTTTATTTATTCTACTTTTTAATTTTAATTTGATTTAAAGGTATCATTATAATTGTACACCAATAACAACGTGACAGTTTTGATGGCAGTTTGCCACAGTCCATTCAGAAACGTTACCTGTAAACAAGCCTGTTATTAGTTATCAGCTTAAATTTACATATAATCTACTGTACTAACAGGAACAAAAAAAGTGAAGAAAAATAATTTGTAATGTAGAATGCATTTTCCTCATTTTCAGCTAATCTCAGCCGACACGCACATTCTTAAGATGACCCTGTTCCCTTTCAAACAGTCACTTCATACCAACTCAGGTAATAATGAGAAGAATAATCTAACTAATTTCAATTTAATAATTAGATATTAATCAAATGTAGTTGAAAATTGAAATTCATTTCAAAAAGAAGACTACTTCCTAAATTTAAGTGATTACCAACATTGTTATTATGCTTTCCATGTTGTAGATTTGTGATTCATTATGGGTGGTTAAGCCCTCGCTCATCAGTCACTGTCATGGTCTATCTTTTCCTGCCATCTTTGTTCTAGTATGCAATCCCACTTAGTATTGCTTGAATGCGTATGTGGCTGGTTATTTTTGTTTGTAGAATGACAACTACTATTTCAGTGAAAACTTTGACAATGAACCAATGAATAAAATCTGCAGAAACAAGAAATACCTGAATTTGTACTGCTTCATTATGCAGGCAAAAATCTAATCTCTCCTAAATGGCTTTTCCAAAAATCAAAACAGAAATCCCTTGTGTAAATAAAGTTAACTGTCTTGTACTATATAATTATATGCAATTATGATATCACTCAGAACAGAATATTCAACACTCACTAATAAGTAACAGAAACGGCATAAATGTGCAGTTACATATGATAAATGTATCTGTTTGCAAAGAAACCCATTTCCTTTGTAATTTGGCACACTGGCTAGAAGGTTAACTAAATACAAGAAGACTACGAAAATTTGGAGAAGTTAGCATAAGACTCAGCAAATATGGGAATCGGTATTATATCAATTATCAGTAGATAAAGTCATGAAACTGCAAAAGTAACATGTTATTTTAAAAGGAATAACAAAACAGAAAGGTGCATTTTTTATACTTAGTTTCAAATTTAGATTTACTTAATTCTGATACATACTTTCTGGTCTCGATAGTCTTGCTCATTTTATTTGAATGTTACTGCTTCAGGAAAGAGATTAGAAAGTGGAAAATGGCAAAAATACAGTTTCATGTTTTAACATCCATTAGGATTTAAGTTTTTGAAGTGTTTATAAAAGATTAACTTCTATAACTCAACAATTTATTTTTTAAAAGTAAGCATAATGCTAATAATCCCCCCAAAAAAAAAAAAAAAAAAAATTTTGAAATATTCACATAAACTGGCAGCATAAAAAGAATGGCATACAAAAACCAGCATTTTCAGCAACTTAGATTAAGAAATTTAAAAAAAATAATTACTGCCGTTAAGATCAAAATATTTTAATGTTACCGAAAAAACATTTTGAGCAGAAAGAAAAATTAATGGAGAGCCCAGTAAACTTTTGTATATCAGACTGTCGAATATTTGGTTTCATATTTGACATACAGGGGCCCACATCTGGTGAGTATGGGCTTGGTAAACCCACGGTCCTAAGCTGGATATCATCATTCTTCTCTTTCTTGGTGATTCCTTTCTACTTCCGACTCACTTTCTTTCTTTCTTTCTTTCTTTCTCTCTCTCTCTCTGTAAATCAGGAATTTTTTTTGGCTGGTGCAACGTAAGCCTCAGGCTTCCTTGCATCATACGGCTATTAATAATAATCAGAAGTCCTGTATACTGTTATTATTTTTAACAGTGAAATACTGTATTTGTTATTCACTATGTTTGCCAGCAGTCTTCATTTTCACAACATAATATTCTGTAATATGTTGGCGAATAATTTCAATGAAGATATTTAAAAAAAAAAAAAAAAAAGTACAAAATATAATTGAAATTTTTTTTAATAAAAATCCACTTACTCTTATACCTTTAAGAGAGTTTAAAACTTTGATATTGATGATCCTAAACCAGGGCCGGTACTAGCAGTGCACAAGTGAGGCATTAAATAGGTGCTGCTAGATCCACTACAATATACATGCACTACTAGGTGTTAAGATATATGAATTGGGTGCCATTACAAGGTTTTGTCTCAGGCACCACAAACACTAGCACGAGACCTCCCTATCTCTGAATTAACCAAAGTCACAATCAGACAAAATTAATTATGGAGTCTTCAAACAATAAAAAGATCATAAACACCGTAATATAAAATGTGGCAAATTTTACAAAAAAAATAAATAATAAATAAATAATAACATTTTACAATCCAGAAATATCAAGAAAGTAATTGGACATATGTACCAACAATTATCTTTGCTTTAAGAGTCCATAAAAAAAAAAAAAAAAAAAAAATGAGTGACATTTCTTTATAAGATGCTTACAGGACTATCTTGTCCTTTCGTGTTTTAACATCCATTAGGATTTAAATTTCATTGAAATGCAATGGCCTTAATTCTCACATCAAAACAAACTTGCTTTCACAATGAGTTGCCATGGTATTGCACAACATTGCTTTCAAGCATGGTTTGCCGATAAGTTAATTAACCATTTGTAAAAGACTACACTGTTATGATAACCTGTTTCAGGACTAACTGTTGCCATCAGATAGCAGTTGGCAACAGGCACACAAAACAGTTGTAAAGAAAGTTGTTTGATGTGAGTTTTCAAAGATGTAGTAGTAGTGGCATGTGATGCAAGAAAGCAAGTGTATGAGCTTATGCAGCATCGCCAAAAAAGAAAAAAAAAAAAAAAAAAAAAACGCACCATTCCCTCCTTAAATTTATTCAACCTATCAACTTCCACAACGACAGATGGAAGTTTGTTCCAGCAATTAACCACCTGCTGGCTAAAGGCAAATTTCTGCACATCTATTCTACATCTGTCCTTTCTTAATTTGAATTTATGCCCCCTTAGATTCGTAATCTGAAAAAGTGAAAAGATCCCATCAGAATTCAGCGTGCTCAACCCATTCAAGGCCTTATACACCTCAATCAGATCACCGTGCAGGTGCCTAGTCTCCAGCCACTGCAATTTGCAGAACTTAAGCCTCTCTTGGTAAGAGGATCCCCTTCATTCCCCCTCACCAATCTTGTTGCCCTTCTCTGTACATGCTCAAGTAAATCTACATCCTTCCTAAAATGAGGCCTCCAGACCTGTACGCAGTACTCAAGGTGTGGCCTGACCATTGCCTTATACAGAGGGATAATCACCTCCTTTTCCCTGCTAGCAAAATTCCTATATATCATTGACAAAACCCCATGACCTGCCCTGGCAGCCTGTCTGCATTGTTCAGAAAACTTCATATCTGCCTGCACAATTACTCCCAGGTTTTTTTCATTTTCTACCACCTTAAGTGTAGTATCACACAGTTGGTACGTTTCTCTGGGGTTACTTCTACCCATATGCAGTACTTTGCATTTGTCAAGGTTAAACTTCAGTTGCCACTTCTTAGCCCATCTGCCCAAATTATCTAGATCCTGTTGCAGTAGCACACTACCATTACTGTCATTAACAACCCTGCCAACCTTTGTATCATCTGCAAACTTCGACATTAAGCCTGATATACTTTCATCAATATCATTGATAAATATACAAAACAACAGTGGACCCAACACTGAACCCTGTGGGACTCCACTAATAACATTAGTCCACGAAGAGCAGCACCCACTGATTACCACCCTCTGTCTTCTCCCACTTAACCGTCCTTTTAATTACCCTTAATACCATTCTGCTCCAATTTGTACAATAGTCTTTCATGTGCAACAGTGCAAAAGCTTTCCTGAAATCCAAATATATGATATCAAAATTATTTTTTGCATCCAGTTCCTTTGTAACCACATCAATATCCTATCAAATTTGTCAGACAAGACTTTCCCTTAACAAACCCATACTGTGTCTGAATTATTGCTGCAGTCTTGTCTAGATGATCCTGCAATCTGCAATACATCTTTAACCAGTGACTCCATTATTTTAACCCGGAACAGAATTTAAACTAACTGGTCTGTAATTACTCGTGTCACCCTTCGATCCCCCTTTGTGAATTGGGGATACATTTGCACATCTCCAGTCCGTGGGAACCTCCCCTGAGTCCAAGGATGCTCTCATAATTATGGCTAAGGGTTTGCTTAGTTGTTTTGCCGCCTCCTTTAATATAACTGGATAGATTCCATCCACCCCAGGTGCTTTTCTTATGTTTAACTTCAACAATTTCTCCTCCACTTTGCTCTCAGTTATTACAAAATCATTAAGTATCCTGCTACAATTTGATAACCTTCTGCCATTTTCAAACCTTAATAATTCCTCATGTGTGAATGTAGATGCAAAATACTCATTGAGTTTGTTTGCTATCTGAGCAGGATCATCAACAGTCGAACCATCGATGTCAAGTGGACCAATCAAATTCATCCCCTTCCTTTTATAGTTTTTATAAGTAAAGAAATCCTTGCCGTTTTTCTCAGCATCTTTTGCCAAAGATTTCTCGTAATCTGCCTTCGCCTGCCTACCCTCCTTTGTGACCTGATTGCAGACTAGCTTATATCTGCCATAGGCTTCTGAGTCACTTGATAATTTATATGCATCCCATGCATTTTTCTTCCCTGTTAAGAGTCTCATAAGTTCATTAGATAACCATTTAGGCCTAAACCTTGAACAATATTTCTTAATAGGTATGAAACTTTTAGTAGCATCCACGATTAATTCCTTGAATGCTTCCCACTTAGAATTTACTGTTGGTAATATCGTCAGTTGATCCCACTGTACAGAAATTAAAAACTTTCTGAGACCACTGTACTCACCTTTACGGAAGCAAAAACCCTTTTACCCCTGATGGTAATTAAATCTTTAAGTAAATCCCACATCAGTACACTGTGATCACTGCCACCTAGTGGTTCCTTTATCTGCAAATTCTTAATACACGAATGATCACTGCTGATAACCAGATCAAGAGTATTACTCTCTCTGGTTGCCTCTCGAACATGCTGCTGCAGAAAATAATCATCCAATAAATCCACAAAAGTCTGACTAGTGTGTGGAGTGACCAACCCAATATAATATAATTAATACAATGTAATATAATTAAAGCTACCCGCTGAAAGTAGTGTAGTACTAGAGCAATTCATTAACAGCAAGTTTGTTCTGCGGTGAGAATTAAGACCATTGCATTATCCAAGCAGCTTAAATCCTGCTTGCAAAAACAGATGAAAAGACAGTCATTATAAATGTTTACCGATGTAAATCAGTTGTTCATGATTCATTTTCACTGAAATGTGGTTCTCTAAAATTACTTAACTACTAAGTATACCTCTCTAAAATCTAGAAAATTTTAAAATCTAGCAACTATTTATCCACAAGGTTGTTGAATTTTACAGTTTTCTGTATAATGTTCATTATATTTACCAAGTATTGTTGTCATCTAGAAGTTCATCCAGTTTTGCAGTATTACTAGACATATACAGTACAGTTAGTGTTAACTTTTGCCACACACTTAAAAAAAAGAAAAAAAAAAAAAAAAAAGAAACAATTATTCTGCATTTTATACAACTTTCAGTGACTGAAAACTATTTATCGTAGTGCCAGAAAATTTCCGTTCTTCTTTTGAGTGAGCAACACAATATGATACTGTTTAAGAAATGAAGTTTCTTTTTTTTTTTTTTTTGCATTTACATTAATAAAATACTGTACTATATAACAATAATTATTACATTTTACTTTTGGTGTGCATGTGCTTCATACTGTAATTATAGATCACTTATAAAATCTACCACATCTAACCTTCAAGAAATACCATACTGTACACATGCAGTAATACTGCAAAACAGGATGAACCTTCTAGAAACCCATATTGTAAGTACAAAAACATTAAATAATACAGTATTTATTATTATTATTTTTTTTTTTGAAGACTCCAAATCAATTTGGGTTGACTGTGACAGGTTAATTCATAGGGAGTGTCAAGCTATAATTCCCTTGTATCAAGATTTTTCATTTTTCTGGCCCTATTAAGGTCCCAACGAAGTCTCAAAACACTTGCATTTTAGTACAAGCATGACCTTCTATCCAAACCACCACCAGTGGTTTGGATTTTCATGTAAGTGCTAAGAATTAAATTCTTTACTTCAATTTTCTTGGGGATACCTTAGCAAGACTCTTGAAACATGCTCCATAAGTTCTATTTTTAAAACTTTTGGAGGAGGATGATATGGTTTTATAATTATAATTCATTGGTGTTCTTGTAAAAGGGGTTAAGGTTCAAAAATAAGTTCAGTTCTTGTATTTTTCTCAGTGTTAGATTTCTCATGTAAAATGGAATCAAGTCATTTCATGAATGGAACAGTTCTACTCATTGAAATTAATTAACAAGTTGATCCTTTCAATATATTAGAGGATAATCTCTGTCATAATAAATCTTATCATGAATCATGATGAGGCAGTTTAAGGATTATAATGTTTACCCAATGGTCTCGTAACCATTACTTATCCAATAATGCTTTTTACTTATGTACAGGGTGGGCATATGTTATTCACCACATTAAAGCCACAAAAGAGAAAAGTATTAATAGGAAAGAGAAACAGAAACTCAAAAACATTAATGGCACTTCAAAAGCTAAATCTCAAAATGGTATCATTACAACAGGAAGAAAAGAAGTATGTGTTATGGTACTGGGAGTTCAAATCTGTTATTAAAATGCAAAGACTGAAATATGGAGAAAAAGGCACCAAGAACACAGTCTCTCCAGTGGTAGTTGAAATAGTTTGAAGAAACTGTGTGTGTTCTGCACCAAAAGAAAGATGGGCAGGTATTCTATGAGGCTTGGACAGTTGATAGGGTTTGTAAGCCTTCCCACTCAGCAGAGACAAATTAGTTTATTATTCCAGCAGAGAACTTCTTTTGGCACAATCACCTGTATAGGAAATTTCCAAGCTCTCTGTATACACATAAAATTAAGACTGTAGAAGTGCTAAAACTGGACAACCAACTGCACTTGACTCACTGAAAACTTCTGCTGAAACACTCAGATGGATTTAAAATAATCATTACTTGGACAGCATTACTTTTAGTGATGAGTCAACTTTCATTCAATCTAATTAAAAAGCACATCTGAAAAATTACTGGCTCTGAAAGCCCACATGTTGCTCGATGGTTTTAGAGGAAGAGTCAGACTGAATTTGACTTGTAATGTGCAATTTCTCGCTGCAGGCTGATTGGCCCTTTCTTCTGCAAAAACTTTCATGAGTCAACAATGAAAATTATATGGATATGAAAATTATATGGATATGATTCAGATGTAACACAAGGAACCAAATGTTATTTTTTCAGGACTGTGCTTCTTCACATCAAAACTAGGAAATTAGAAAATTTCCAGGTTGAAGGACTGGATGAGAATGTCATTTCTTGGCTTCCTCACTCCCTAGATATACATCCTCTGGATTTCTAATTTTGAAGTTATATTAAAGAACAAGTGTATTGTACTAAATTTCAAAGCATAAATGAACTAGTAGTACATGCTTCTGTAACACAAACATTGGACAATAGTTGGCATGAAATTGAATATTGTTTTGGTGTTCTTTGGGACACAAATGGAGCATATGTGAAAGCCTATTATTCTTTCAAATAAAATAAACCACTTCTCTTTATCGGGCATATCTGTCTTTTTAGGCTGGTTGGTAATCTGGCAAATAATATATGCACAATCTACAGGGGATGGACTAAATAATAGAAACACCGACTACAAAAGTAATAGTTTTTGTAATGGCTGTATGACATATTTATGAACATGCAGTGATCTTTTGCAGGTAGTACCGTGAAGAAAAGATGATAAAGATAAAAACTGTTTATTTAGAGGTGATATAAAACAGTACACGATGAAAATGACCAACCAGTCATTTTCATCATATACTATTTATTCATGTATCGCATTCCAAAGATGTCAAATTGTTGGTGCACATTAACAGGGGCAATCTAATCAAGAGGACAACTGCAGAATTTTGGGCACTGAAAGCCCACATGTTGCTCAACAGTTTGAGAGGAACAGTCCCAGACTGAATTTGCAATGAGCAATTTTCAAAAATGAGCAACTAAAGCTGCTCATTTGTTTAATGTATCCAGGGCAACTGGGTCGAAAATGATGTCCGCATTCACCAAGTACGGGAAAACAAAATCGGATGGGGGAACTGTGACAGGAAATTGAAGCTGATTGAAAGACTACCAGACACTGAAAAGGATTGTAGCCAAAATATAAAACTACAACCTGAAAAATAACTGCAGAACTTAATGTGGGTCTCAGCTCTCCAGTTTATAGCAAAGAGTTTATTTCATAAAGCAAGAAAGAATTTCATAAAGCTAAAATTTATGGCAGAGCTGCTTATTGCCAATATCCACTCATTACTGATGATAATGCTAGAAAGAGAATGTAAAGAGCACAAAAACTGGTCACTTGATGATTAGAAACACACTTTCAGTCAAATCATCACTCAAATGCCAAAAGGAAGCACATCATTCTGGCAGTCTTGTGCAAACCATCAAACATGGAGGAGGATCAATAATGGTGTGGGCAGAAATATCTTGGTATTCTTTAGGTCCTATCATCATCCTGAACAGGCAAATTGCTGTCACTGCCTACCTTGATATTCTGAGTGACCAGGTTCATCTCAAAATGCAAATATTGTTTCCTACAAACAATGTAAGTTTCAAGATAATGCTCCAACACATACACAGCTAGAAGCGTGTATTGGAGCATCATCTCCAGTCTCAGTCCAATCTTGATTTGAGGTTATTAGGTCATTGAGTCACTGTGATCCAGTTATTAAGTTTATTAATTATTCAGTCCAATTATTAAGTCACTGTGAGCATATTTGGTATTTCTTTTAAGCCAGTTCAACATTTGAATCTATTCCACATAGAATACAAGCTGTTTTAAAAGCAAAAGGCAGCCCAACACCACATTAGTCCATATCTGTAACTATTATCAAAGGCATTTCCATTATTTTGTCCATGTCCTGTATAATATGGTGTTTAGAAAAGAAAACCTGAATTCTACCTAAGGAATTTCTGCACACTGCTTCACAGAAACTGCTAATTTCAACAATGCTGGTGATATTATGAAATACATATTTTTCTATACATTAAAATAATTTTCCTCCTAGTGATATTTATTCAGCAAATGGGGGAAGAGGGATGCAGGTTATGTAGTAATGTTTTTTTTTTTTTTTTATATGAAAACCCCAAACATGAAAGGTATCAAAACCTATAGTACTTAGTACCGTGCATGGGTTGAAGGAGAAGTATGGGGGGAAGGGGGTGCCGGAAACTTTGCTCTAGAGACTAAACATGGGTTTCACCACTTCAAGCCTCCAATAAGCAAAGTGGTATTTCACCGGTTGATGAAAGTCATCTACCACATGTAGAAGCTTTTACTATGGTAAAACAAGCTCCTGTTTTAGAATGATTATGCTATAAATCTTGTGCATGCACTTTGTTTATCTAGCATGACCACAAGGTACCATTCTTGATTTCCATATGTAACATATTTATGTATTAATAGCTGAGGAACACAGTGTCAAAAGTTTCTGTAAGTATTTTATGTTATTTTATCAAAAGAAGCAAGAGCAGCGAGCAGGGGGCAAAGACCCTAGTATTTATTATAATTATATTGAGTTACAGTCATGCCCTAGATTCAAACTCTTTTAATCCCATATTTTTCTGATCCATTCTAAATTCACTGCCATCACACATATTTTGAATCTATTCAATATTCTTATTTACTTATACTCCATTGTGCCATAGGGCCTTGATAAGCTGCTTCCATCTCTGTTTGGTTGTTAGTTCTTCCAGTTGCTCTCCTCTTTATCTTCCTTTTAAATTATTCTCTGTTTTATCATTGCTTTGCCTTTGCTCTCCAGTTTGCTGCTATTTGTACATTATTATCCTTATGTCTTAAGATGTGTTGCAACCATTTCCACCTTTTCTGTTTTAGTAAGTGTAAGATGTATTGTTGTCCAATTCTTTTTTTTTTTTTTTTTTTTTTTTTTTTGGTAGTTGTTGGCGCATCGGCTTCTGTGGCCATATTGCACCTCCCAAGGTTTTTGCAGTACTTTGATCCAAGCCCGAGGCGGGAATCGAACCCGCGACCTTTGGGTTGCCAGGTAGGTACTTTACCCACTCGGCTAGCCCGGTCGGCTGTCCAATTCTCTGTCATTTCTTTATAATTTTTTTTTCTCTCCCATTATTTTTCTTAAATTTATATTCTCCCACCAGTCAAATCTGGTCTCTCTCTCTCTCTCGTTCTGCTCACTGGTCGTGCTTCTGTCATATGTGTGTTGTTCTAACTAAAATATTAAAGAATTTTATTTTTGTTTTTAGATGTATTTGCTATGTTTTCCATATTGTTTAATCTACTAAAAATACCAGATGCCATTCCTTTTCTTCTATTATACTTTATGTATATTACTGCCTAAATCTATAAATCAAAATCTTTTACACGTTCTATATCTACATATACCCACTAGAACCATTTATATTATTTTTTATTCTTTTATTTATTTGAAGACCCACTTTTTGTATATTTTCTTTTATTTTGCTATGTTTTGTTTGCATATCTTCCACTGATTGTGTGATAAGCACAATGACACCAGCATATATAAAAAAGCTCCCAATTTTCTATTTTATTTTCTTATTATGCAATCAAATATTATATTAAACAGTAAAGGGGAAAATGCACAACCTTGTTTGATTCCTGTTGACATTATCATGTTGTGAATCAGCCTGCATTTCCATTTTCTATGACTTCTACTGCAGAGTTTTGATACAAGAATTTAATTATGTACAAAATTAAATATTATCGTAACACGTACAAGAATTGCCACACCATAACAAATAATACTGAAGAGGAAAGGTGTGTGAACTGCTAGCTGCACAAATACAAAAAATTCAACTCAAACTACCTTAATGGAAAAAAAATAATAAATAAATAAAAATTTAAAAATAAAAAATATCAAAACTAATAAGAAAGGGCATGTGCTCACTGAGGCAAGCACAGTGGGACAGTATCCCAAGAATAATACAGTGGACCCCGCTTTATGATATTAATCTATTCCAGAGACACCATCGTATCATTAAAATATTGTAATATGAACCCAATAACACATTGTTTTTTGGTAATTTGTTCCAAGACCTCAGCAGTTGAAATTTTTTGCTATATAACTAAGCTAACTCTAAAAGGTGAATTTTATAATGGACATTATATTAGTTTTATGTAGAATACTGAATACCATATTTTCTAGTGTTATACCAACTCGCTTTTTATCTGAAGAAAAGTTGCCATAAAATTGTGATGCATCTTATACACTGGAATAAACATTAAAACATGATATAAATTTTAAAAATAAAAAAGATAATAAATGCTGATGATGCCACATTTTTACTTATTCTCCCCCAAAATGTTGTAGTAGTAGTAGCAGCAGAGGAGGCATGTGATGCAAGAAAGCAAGCTTATACAGCATCAACCAAAAAAAAAACCCATTTCAAGCATCCAGTCCCTCTAAACGTTTGTCCAGTTCCTCTTTGAATTTATTTAAGCTATCAACTTCCACAACAACAGATGGAAATTTGTTCCAACAATCAACTACCCAATGGCTATAGGCAAATTTCTGCACATCTGTCTGTCTTTCATCAATTTGAATTTTGCCCTCTCAGGTGCAGAATATGAGCAAGAATTCCATCAGCGTTGAGCTTGCTCAAACCATTCAAGGCCTTATACACCTCAATCAGGTCACCTTGCAGGTGCCTTGTCTCCCGACTCTGCACCTTGCAGAACTTAAGCCTTTCTTGGTATGAGGAACCCTTCGTTCCCCTCACCAATCTTTTTGCCCTTCTGTGTACTCGCTCAAGAAATTCTACATCCTTGCTAAAATGAGGCCTCCAGACCTGTATGCAGTACCAAAATATCATTTTATTTAAATGAGAGTAGTAGTAATTATGGATTGTAGACAACTTTAAAGTTTAATAAGCATGCACCAGTTAACATGATTACTGATTAGTAGAATCACCTGCTTTTTATAGAATCAAATTTCAAAAAACCAATTCAAACCATGCCCTTTCATCATTATCATATGTTTGATTATACGAATCAATTTTGAACGACTTGTTATTTTTCTAAAGCATATTTCTGGAGGTCATTACCATAAAACAAAAACAATTTGCAGTCTCTGGTTTATTGGGTTTTTCTGAAAGTGCAATCTGTACAAATGGGCGGTGATTTTTTTTTTTTTTTTTTTTTTTGATTTGGTAGTTGTTGGCGCATCGGCTTCTGTGGCCATATTGCACCTCCCAAGGTTTTTGCAGTACTTTGATCCAAGCCCGAGGCGGGAATCGAACCCGCGACCTTTGGGTTGCCGGGCAGGTACTTTACCCACTCGGCTAGCCCGGTCAGCCACAAACGGGCGGTAAATTTGATCTTATTGCATTTGGGATAATACCAATAGCTGAAATTCTGAGTTTTTATGTTATGATGGTGAAATGTGTTTCCTTTTCACTGAAATCGTCAATCATATAAAAAACAAATTTTCAGAATCTTCACTTCATTCCTATTTTTTAAGCTTTGTAAACTGTTACTCTGTATCTCACTTGCACATATTATGTTAGTTAAAATTTGTGCATGATGTGTTCTTTGTTATTAATCGCTTATCTATTTTGCTGTTTTAAATTTTATAACCAAAAAAAAAGTTATTGAACAAAAATATCAATTAATATGTACTGTACATATTACAATATGTATTAATTAAGATATGTGCATAAAAATAAATGTGGAAAATATTCTCAGATTTTCACGTATCATTTAATTTTGTTAATTGGTAAGGCAGTGAAGTGTAAATTTGTGCTTTATATCTTTATTGTATATTCTTGTCAATTTTATTATAGCCTGTGCATACTATTCCTCCTAGTTTTTCTTATTAGAATCAGTGTTTAATAGACTTGAATTTCAATTCACAAAAGTGATCACAATGACCAGTGCTTACTACATATCACATATTGAACGGTATTTTATTATGGAGAGTCCATTGCAAAGTGATTTGATCGTACAGCGAACCAGTCATAAAGCAGGGGTCCACTGTATTAGCATAACTATCTGAAATCACACAAGGAAACTCCACACTGCTGCGCCAACCTAATGTGCTAATGCAGACACCAGCTAAGAAGAAAAATAACACAAAAGAAAGTTTAGGAAACCCACAGTGACCACTTCATCAAGCCCTACAAAAATCCCAAACACTTACATTTCTGTCATGGCCAGCAAAATCAACAAGATGACCATGAATGCCTTGATGTGACCAATAAAGAAAAATTCTGAAGACGGCACATCTTAAATATGATTAACCTGATAATCAGGAAACAACTCAAACAAACTGAAAAGATGAAATGTATTTCTGTCGACCAAAGCCAGTCACCAATTTCTATGAGGCTTGTCAATTGGCTTCGGTTGATATGGATATTTCCCCTTAACTTGTCTCTCTCCTACAAATACTATTCCACAAAATTAGAGACACCAGCCAGAAGTAGCATACATCAAAAACCAACTCTTGTGCACAATCTCAAGATCATGATGAGAACTAGTTATTCTTCACTGAAACAAACTTAATAAAGCAACCACCAATGAAATGTAAGAAATAATATTTTATAAAATTTGTTAATTCAGCATATTTATGTTTTCTGCAATAAAATGATGGTAAGACTTGCTACTTTTCACTAAAGTTGATAAATGAGCAAAGTGCACTTTGAAAGCTTCTTTGTCTATTTATGTCTTTATCACTTCTATTATACATCTGTACATTCTTATCACTTTTAGTTTTTACCTGTATATTCTTGTCAATTTTATTTTATCTATATTATAGCTTTTATTTAATAAAAATTTACATTATACTGCACTTTATTTTTCAGTGTATTTTAATAGTTTTATTTCTTACATTTCATCAGCAGTGGCAGGATTTATTTCAGTATGCTTATTCCTGATGCACAAGGTGACTTTTTGTTAATAATCTTGTTCTTTGTCAGCATCAAGAATAGATAGGAATACTCTGGCCAAAATGTATGTACCCACATGCTCTTAATGAGAAATAAAGGTAAAGTTTACCATATTGTAATATAGAGAAAAGTTCAGGGGCAAATTTAAAAGGCTGCAGACAGTAGACAAAATATTCATACAGAATAACCTTCAAGGGAATGTCAAGGAACTTTTCACATAATGTAATGATCAATTAAACACTAATTTACAAGTCCCACAAATTACTGATCCTGGACAAGTATCCTATTTTTTTTGGGCCTAAGTTCATCTTGGAAGTCTGAGTTCATTATTACAAAAAACATAAATCCTATGTAATAATATACCTTAAAATGTCAATTACGATGTCAGTAAACTTATTTGCAACTACTATGAGTTTTATTATAAGCAGAGATGTAAACTGGATTTTATATAAGTCTCTGACTTATATAAATGTATGCATTATGCTTATCTCAAATGGCCTTGGTAAGGCAAAATAATGCAAGGAAGTAGACTTTTTCTTGATCAGCTAAAAAAATAAATAATAATAAAATAAATACATAAAAAAATAAAAAATAAATATAATTATAAAGAATAATAATAAAATCCTATAAAGAACAAAAAATTATGATAATAATAAATAATAATAATAAAATAAAATTCATACTGTTCCCATTCATACAAAGTAACCACCCAATTCTGCTTTCAACTTAGCTAGACTCATTACCTGTGCTATGTTGAAAGGAAACATATTCCAGTGTACAACAAGCCACTGTCCATAGGCGAGTTATACGAGATCCCATCTTCTTTTGTACCTTGAGATTTTATATTTGTCCTCCCTGGTTCTTTTCTTCACAAGGGAGACCAGACCTTTCGCATTCATTTTATTCAACACTTTCAGTGCCTTATACAATTAAATCAGATCTTCCCTTAAATGACTAGTTGTCAAACATTGCAGTTCACACCTTGTAAGCAGTTCTTATATGTGCATCATTTTGTGGTCATCACTAATCTGGTTGCTCTTCTTTGAATCTCTTTGGAAGTTCTCGCTCTCTCTCTAAGGTGTAACCTTCAGACATCAATTCAACATTCCAAATACAGTCTAACCATAGTCTTCTATAGAGGGAAAATGATGTCCCTTTTCCAAGCAGCAAAGGTTCTATAATCAAAGACAGGACACCATGTGTCTTCCTAGCTGCCTGTTTACACTGCATGGAAGAGTTCATGTCGGATTGAGTAATTAACACTTAGTCTTGTTTGTCTTAAACCACTTTTAGTTCCCCTTCCCTATAGCTTATATGTGACTCCAAAATTTGTTTTACAGATGCATAACCTTATATTTAGAAGCATTAAACTTTTAGTTACCATTTTTCAGACCATATTTGAAACCAATCAAAGTCTTTTTGCAGCAGTATGGCCTGGTTTGAATTGCTAACTACCCTTCCCACCTTAAAATCAAAATCATTGGCAAACTTTGATAGCATTCCACGGATACAGTCAATATCATTTATAAAAATTAGAAATAGGAGGGGGACTTGGTGCACCGATCCACCCATAAAGCCTAGGCATGTGATAACAAAAAATTGTTACCTGCATTGACATATTGGAAAACCAAAATGCAGACAAAAGACAGCAGAATAACATATTTCATTCCTAAGAGATTGATATTAGTGATGAAATGAAAACAAGTCTTAGGAATCAAATCTGTTATTCTGATTTAATTTTTCTGTTCATCTAAATCTTGGTTTTACAATATATCTGCTAATGCCATTTGAGATAAGAGTAATGCAAATCATAATTGACTTTAAATAAAAATTATTGGATGCAGTCAAAGGGTCCCTTGGCTCAGCACCACGTAATGATCTTGGATATGCTCAGAGTAGGCATAAACCAGCTCTGAGTACAATTTGATAAATTGTGACAAATTGATTTTACTACCGTCCAAAATTTAGTAAGTGCTGCCAAAGATGTTTACACATCAAAAATGGTACAAACACTGCAACTTCATGAGATGAACCATTATCATTCTCAAATATTTATTTACTTATGCTACCTATGAATTTAATGATGTTTTGATGCAAAAAATCAATCTGAATGGAAGATGAATGGAACATTTCTTCATAAGCACTCTTCCCCCCCCCTCCTTCACATAGGATATGGTACAGTTGGGTATAGATTATGGAAAGAAGCTATTCAGGAAATGTTTATTATATTTGCAATTTTCTGCGGTTAAAATTTATCCCTGTCTGAATTGACATATGGTCTGAAATTCAACCCGAAGCGTCAAATAGAACATTGATAATCATAAACTGTTGATGTTGCAAGAAGTATATTTTGGGATGGCAGAGGGAAATTTGCTACCTTTCATTTTCTACACATGCATTAATATATACTAACAATGAAAATGATGGAAATTCAGTGCTAAATGAGTAAAAAATTATATTTTTTTCTGGGACAACCTGTATATTCTATTCTACCCTTTATATATCTGTAATCTGAAATGTGGAAAACCCTTACTTGATCTCTCCTGTTTCTTTATGGCAGCCAATCAAAAAAGAATGAATTCCTTCAGCAATCTGTTGTGCCCATGGAGGTTTTATCCAGATAATATTTGTGAAATGGCCAGCAAAGACAGCAGGTAATATCCAGTTCTCTATACTTACAGCACTAAAAAAAAAATATGAATGATTAAGACTTAATTACTTCTAGTATCGTGCTTTGAATAAGCTTATAGAATATCAGGTGTATATGACATTTTAATTAGTAGAGCTTTATCATCCATAATAGTACAGTGGTTTAATAATGTAAATAGCAATAAGAGCTTAATAGACAGTACTCACCTCAATTGATCTGCTTAGTTACATGGGGTTGAAGTGGAAATGAAGTTTAAAATAAGTTAAATTGAATAAATATGGAATTGTTAAAGCCTGTAATTAAAATTTGCTCAAGGAAGTAGAAGTGCACAACGAGCAACTTTCGTGTTAAATGTCTTCGGTCGGCAATGATAGGAGAAAAAAGAGATTGCATGTTTAAAGAATTCCTATGTTCCCATAATGCATTTCGAGATGTGGGAATTTTATGTGCGTAAGATTCCAGACTGAAGTTTTATTTTATTGTCAGTTTCTATTTCAAGGGTGTATTTTAATCTTTCATGTATTGTATTGAATTTAATAAAGAGATTATCAATGGTGGCTCTGTTTCCTATTAATAATATGTCATCCGCATACCGCATGTAGAGTTTAATACTGGAAGGGAAAGGTTTGAGTACTTGATTTTTTATCGTGGCTAAGTAGATTTCTGATAAGGGGGCTGAAATTCCTAATTCCATGGAGGGATCAAATATTTGGTTTTGAAAACAGAAGTGTCTAGCTTCAAGTAATATTGAGGCAAGTTCTAAAATGCTGTTGATATTAAGAGAAGTGTGATTAGCTAAAGTATTATCTGTCATTAGGAGTTCACGTAAGGCTTGTAATGTAAAGAGTAAGTGTACGTTAGTGTATAAGGAAACTACGTCAAAGGAGGCTAAGATGTCTTCTCTAGAAATTATGGCAGAGTTTATGTATTCGAAAGCTTGATTGGTGTTGCTGACTCTAAATTTTGAGAACCTCATAAGGGGTGATATGATTTTAACCAAAAAGGTGGATAGGTTGGCAAAGGCAGATTTGCTGAAAGAAAATACTGACCGTAGGGGGTGGCCAGGTTTGTGTAATTTAGTAATGCTGAACATGTGTGGAAGGATGTTCTGCATATGCCAATTTGTTGTAGTGTGTGCAGGTTGATTTCTTTATCAGATCTTAATCTTCTCAAAATACCATCAAGTTTAGAGAATTTGTTGCATCTTATTGATATAGGGGCTTTTATCTAAAATTATGATAGTATCTCCTTTGTTGGCTTTTTGTATGATAATGTTTGGATTTTTCCTTAATTTATGTATGTTTGATAATTGTTGTTTGGTCATATTGGGTTGAGATACCAATTGTGAATTAATAACAGTGTTGGTTTCATGAATAATTCGGCATTTGTCTGGGTGATTTTCCAATTTGGTTTGTAATTCAATGATGCAGTCTTTAATGGGATAATGATGATCGTTTGTTGCAAAGTTAAACCCATATTCTAACCCTGATAATTCAGCAGCAGAGAATGATTGTGATGAAATATTAACAGTGGTAGTTTGTGGGGGGGTTGAATTTTTTTGTGTGAGTGCGTTCCACTTTTTTTAAATGTCTTTGTTCCACGTCATTGAGTGCTGCATTAATGCGTGTGCTGTTAAAGTTAACGAACTCTGACCATGTTTGGGGTGACATATCTTTTTGAAGTCTAAATCTGAGGTGGTGTATTTGATGTAAAAAATGGCATTTTTTACGAAATCGTTTATGTAATTCTTCTCGAACGATGTAGATTGATGTGAGGGTATCTTTTACAAGTATTCTTGGTAAAGATACAGCCAAATTTAGGAATTATTTTGTGGGTAAGACATTTTTGCAAGAATGAAATATGAAGACTCTGGTCTGGAATCTTGCACACATAAGATTCCCACATGCCTCAAAATGCATTATGGGAACATAGGAATTCTTTAAATTCGCGATTTCTTTTTTCTCCTATCATTGCCAACTGAAAACATTTAACACGAAAGTCGCTCGCTGTGACTATTGGCTTCACTTGTTTCATGTTAATATATATATATATATTTTAAATGAACCAGGTAGTGCACCTCTACTTCCTTGAGCAAATTTTAATTACAGGCTTTAACAATTCCGTATTTATTCAATTTAACTTATTTTAAACTTCATTTCCACTTCAACTCCATGTAACAAAACAGATAAATTGAGGCCAGTACCGTCTATTAAGCTCTTATTGCTATTTACATTATTAAGTCGATTATACAACAGTACATTAAGAAGCTCTATAAATCATCTAAATCTTAGTACAATGGTTTTGTTATTTGTATTTTAGAAAGGCCTAGGTTTGAATCCTGCCAGAAACTGGAGGAATTCTTAAATGCTCTTCAGTTAGGGCTGTAATTAGTTGAGTTTAGGTGAAGGGAGATACTCATCCTGCAGAGTAACTGGGGGGGAGTCAACCCTCTCCCCCAATTCTATCACTTTAAAAGTGAATTAAGTTTTTGTTTAAAAAAAAAAAAAATTAGCAAAATGAAATTGGCATGCTTTTGATATGAAAACATCTATGGCAGCAATAGAGTAAAACCAATTGGTAATGAAATTTTGTTACGAAAATTACGCAATTGATTGTTAATGGAATTTTTTATGGAAATGGTGCAATTGGCTTCACTTCCTATTAGGTGGCTATTAGATTTTAAATGACGCAAATGATGTCACTTCCTATACAGCACTAACAATGCTAACTCAGTAACTAACGTTGATTAGAGTAAGCAGCGGGTAGTAATAATAATAGTAAGTAATAATGCAAGAAAGCGGGTAGTAATATTATGCAAGAATCAAATGCAGACTTTAATAAAATCTACTTCTCAAGATTTTGATCATCGTCAATCAAACTGTTCAAAAATTCTTTGTGCATTCATATTAAAAAAAGTGGAAAAGAAAAATAGGTAAATCTTATTTTCATATATATTGCAGTTAGCTTAGAGTGACCAAACATCCCAGTTTACTGCTGTTTTGTCCTGGTGTCCTGAAATTTTTTTTCAAGATGCTTATTGTCCCAGTTTCCTGAAATTTTAAATCTAATAGTTTAGCCAACATTTTTATCATCACTGTTTACAAAATTTTATTTTCAATCTGAAAATACATCTACCAAATACAACTTCATAACATTTGCATTTCTTTGCATAATGCAATAAACTTAGGCACTTTAGAGATAAATTGTGCCATAATTTGCAAACTGGGTAGTACACATTGACAAACAGGGAGAATTTTATTCTTTAGAAGTAGTAACATATAAAAAGCTTCAAAATTTAATTTTTCAAAGTGCTGAAGGCATCTTTTGATGAAGAAATGTTGCCAAAGTTCATCATAAATTTTTTTTGAATCGCTATTAAATGAAGTGCATTTCTATGTTATGCTTGTCATATTTACGTCTGCAAATTGCAGTGTCTAGAGACTAGGCACCTGCGACGCAATCTGATTGAGGTGTTTAAGGCTTTGAATGTACTGAGCAAGCTCAGTGCTGATGGGATTCTTCCCCTTGCTCAGACTATGCACATGAGGTGTCATAAATTCAAATTGAGGAAAGATCGTTGCAGAATAAATATGCAGAAGTTTGCCTTTAGTCAGTGGATGGTGGACTGTTAGAAAAAAAACTTGTCTGTCTGTCATTGCAGAAGTAGATAGCTTAAATAAATTCATGGATAAACTATTGGAGATGGATAAACTATTGGAGATGGATAGGCAAACTGGATAAACTATTGGAGATGGATAGGCATGATGGGAAGGTTTTTTTTTTAGTTGATGCTGTATAAGCTTGCTTTCTTGCATTATTTGCTAAATACTGATACAATGCCCTGAATTTGCTATACAATCAGTCTACTTGTTTCTATGCTGCTCATATCACTGCCTTGCCCATGGCAATGGTAAAAATGTGCCAGTAGAGAGAGAAACAATATCTCAAAAAAAAAAAAAAAAAGTAATAAATTTGGTAATTTGAGAATGCATATGTTTTTTGTTAAAAACTCCAGGTCAATCTTGGCCCAATCTCGTAATTTAACTAAACAGCAAAACATTTTTTCAAAATCAGTTCAACAATCAAGACTGCTTCATTTAAGTTCTGCATTCTTTAGCTAAGAGACAGTTTTCGAAGATGGTGAAATAGTAAAACAAATTGGCAGCTAACAACTCACTTTTCCCAGATTTTAAAAATCAAAATTTTAAGTAGTCATTTTCACTTTTCACTTCTTTCACTCCATCATGGTAACACATTATTAGTTGTTGTTGTTTGTTATTTGGTTTTTAGGAGCATTAGCAACTAAGGCCATATTGCTCCGGGAATATGCGGTGGTCATTCCCTTGACCTTTCCGCATCCTCCGTATTTGGTGGTGACGGGCTCGAACCCCAGTCTAATCAAGAAGCGTGTGCTACGCACTGCTGCTCCTTCCCACCTGGCTATGGAGGCGCCGAACACATTATTAGTATTAGCCATGTAGTGCAAGGAAGCCACAAGCTTTTGCTGCACTGGCAAAAAAAAAAAAAAATGTAATTAAGAAAATACAAATTACGTGCTTTCCTCCTCATGCAGGTAACTATCCAGGTGACCTTTGAATTTCTTCAAATGGTCAGCCTCGTCTACCTGAAAAGGCAATTTGTTCCAGCAATCAACTCACTGACTAAAACTTCCCACAAACTAGTCTAAACCTCTTAACTTGTAATTTGAATTTATGGTCCCTAGCTCTAGAATTCTTTGTAACAGTGAAAATTCCACCATTCATTTTACTAACCCCTCTCAAAGCCTTATAAATCTCAATCAAGTCCCCTCTAAGGTGACTGGTTTCCAAGCTCCATAGCCCACATAATCAAAGTCTATCATCATACGGTTGTCCTTTTGCTGATCTCACCATGCAAGCTGCCCTTCTTTGAACCGTTTCAAGAAGCTTAATATCTTTTTCCAGATAAGGTCTCCATACTTGGACAGAGTATTCAAAATGCGGTCTTACAATTGCCCTGTATAGTGAAATTATGACCTCTGCAGGATATTGTTTGATAAATTATAAACAGGATAGGATGATTAGGGGATTAGTAGGGTCAGTTATTTAGCTACTGAACAAATGAAGATGGGCTGCCAATACAAGGCTAAGCTGATCAAACTGTACAAGTTACAAGCTAAAACCTTATCAGGATGGTATACCAAAGCAATCAACACTCATGCTGGCTGGAATGTTGGAGTCAAGTTTTACTACTGTGCTTGTCAGGGACTTAGGACACACAGTGCTCAATATGCTACCGGAACAACCATCAAAATCTCAAATGGTAAAGAAGAAAGAGGGCTTACTATAATTAGGACAATATTTAATAGGAAAACATGTAAGAAAATAGTGAATGGAATGCTGATAGTAAAAATATTGAATCAGAACTGATTTGTAGTACTACTAGTAACAGTACACCCACTGGGCCAGTGGCATAGCCAGGGTAGGGTCATTTACATTGCACCTCCTGATGCCAAAATCTAGTATTGTAGTGCTTTTTATCATCAGGCAATTGGCACCTTTTTTGTGAATGTACCTGCTAACAAAAACCTGGCTATGCCACTGCACTGGGCATAACAGATTTCGATGATATAATCGTCATTGTTTCGAAGATAAAAAAAGAAATCATCCAATTATCAGTGAGGGCAGTCACAAGAAGAATTACAGCTAATGAAGCCAATACAGAGTCAGAGTTGGCAGTGCAATTTACAAAAATTTTCTTTTCATTGTATCTGGAGGAGTTGACAGCTATATTCAACCCTTTCCAATTAGCCGTTGTTCTAAAGATGGTATTTTTTCTGTCAAGGAAGAGTTTCTTAAAATTCTCCCATTAAAAGGACAAAACAGGCTAAAGATAATATTCCATTATACAATTAGATTGCAATTATTATGGATGGTGCACATGCAATGACATGTTGCAAGAATGGATGTACCATGCTATACAATTCCCAAAAGAGTTTTATCAGTTTTCTAGATCGGAACCAATTGTAAAATTCTTGATCAATCCCTCCAATTTTATGTCTGTTACTATTGCAACTTATTTTAGTATTGTAATGGAAGTTCAAAGGAAAAGAATTCTACTATATTTGAAGCAGTCACATATTGCTGAGATAAAGAGATATTGAAAAAAATTTTAATAGCAAAAATAAATCAGATGCTCATTATCTGCAATTTTTTTCATATCATTACAATTACTTGAATTAAATTAATCTTTCATGATTAACAAACATTAATATAAATTTGTTAACGTTTTATGATTCAAAAAAATCTTAATGTTCTTTAAGAAATACACACCTCAGCACATAGTTTTTATCCCTGATATTCTTTGGATTAAGATGCTTTGGCAAAAGAAGATCAGGATGAGAATCTAAATGCACTAAGCATCCCCCAGAAAAAGGTAACTGCTTTGAGCCAATTCCTCGATACAGATATTGAAGAACCTTTTAAAAAAAATAAGTTTTTAAGTTTAAAATAAGTTTAAACAGAGGTATACACAAAACAATTTACAATTACTAACTTAATTTATGATTGTTCTTTATAAGAACAATAGTCATGCCCTTATATTAGCAAATTATTTAATTAACAGATCCCAATATGACCTGAACACAGTTTAATATGTTTCATATTAAACTGTGACCTTGGCGTTCTGTTCGACCAAAAGATGTCCTTTGTCCACCAGATCGACAAACTCAGTACCAGATTTTCTCGTCTACGGTGGATCTCAAAGCAGCAGCTGCTACACGTCCGACATCCTGCCACTGTTAAAAGGTTCATCACCTCCACCGTCTACCCTGCCATTCTCTATGGTGCAGAAATATGGGCCTCTGCTGCACATACAAACCTTAAGCGGGTGTACACTGCTGAATACTGGCTACTGAAATGGGCGAATAACAAGCTTCGGCTACCTCCCGCTACCACAACTACCATGATGGCACAAGCACTCGACATCCCGAGGTTGAAGTTCCTGATCGTTGAAAAGAGGCTGGTCTTCACAGCCAAACTCATCTCAGGCCAAATATCATCTCCAAATATTTGGAATGCTTGCTCTTGGAGGATTCCACAGCCAAGCCTAAGGTCGGTACCAGCACTTGTGGCTCACCACAACAGGCTTGTACTCACCGAAAGATTTCTGCCCAAGCAGATGCTCGCTGCCCTCAACCGTGTGGACGCCGACATCGACACCATAATAAGTAAAAAGAAGGACAGACACAAGTTTATCAAAGCTCTTGAAACCTGAATCACTGCCAACTTGTATTTGTTTTTCTTTATTTGTGTTCAGCTCCTTGTTTTTATGATGTATTTGTATTTCTTTTTGCATTTGTAATCTGTATTTTGTAGCCTTTTGTATGTGTTCGCTATATTTTGTAGCCATTTGAATTTGTACTTATGTTATCTATATGTGAACCCCTGGCGCTCGTCGCCGTGATGGGATATTGTGCTGTAAATCTACTTCACAATAAAGATTTATTTATTTATTTATTCATTGTTCAGAATAGTACCTCTATCACAGTTGATGACGATGAGAAGATCTATTAGAATTCAATATCTAGAAAATCTTTTTCTATGATTTCACACCCAGCAACTAAGTTGTCCATGACAATGGTGATACAGTTTTTTTTCCAGTGGGCCTTTGGAACACACAATTTATAGGCAAAATGTACAAGATGGCTGTAGTGGCAGCTACAGATGTTTTGCTCTTATTCAACATTGGCCAACTAATAATACATGTTTAGCATCGACAAAATAATATTTAAATATAATGTGCACATAATCTACTCAGACTCCAATGACATTCTCTAATTCAAAATCCAATATAAATTCAATGAAGTTAATATGTTATAAATAAATATAAAATTAAGTATCTTAATAAAATAAAGAAAAAATATAAATATTATAATTAATATAAAAATATCATAATAAATATTATAATTAACAATTTTATAATATGAACTTATATTTTATTATAAAAGTTTTTTAAAAAAAATTTCCATTAGTACAAATTTTACGATTAATTTTTTCATTTGCCAGAAACATTAAAGAACATTTCAGCTGAAATTTTCTTCTTGAATGTTCCTTTGAATTTTTTTTTTTTTTTTAATGCAATAAAGAATTAAGAGTTTAACACTTCATGATGAATTTGTAAACTCTTCTGCCACAGAAGAACAGAAAAGAGAGTTACAAATTCATTGTGAATACACAGACTGACTAAGGGCAAGGGACAAGGTATTCTTGTATTGATTGCGGCCTCCAGGGTTACCCCTATATACCGCTGTAGCATCTGTAGGTTATTTATAGCCGGCAAGTGTGTGTGTAAGTATATATGTGTGTTGTGATGGTTGTTGTTTGCCGGCCCTGGAGTCTTAGCAGCCGGGAGGCAGGGAGCAAGCTACCTGCGTCCCGACTCCCGTCCCTAGCCACGTGGAGGCGCTCCAGGAACTATCTAAATTACACTTAGTGGGATTCCAACAAGTGGAATCCCGGTTATAATAAATAAGGAATAGGGAGGATAAAGTAGGAGAAAAGAAAGTAGAAGAAGAAAAGAGAGCAAAACACTCTCTCAGGAAAAAGAAGAAATAGGAACTGACTAAGGGCAGCCAAATTTTCAGTGCCGCAGTCACAATTGACCATGAATTTTTCATAGTAGTATACAAGCTTCAACTCGCAACCTTACAGTTGGCTGAATGTGCTAACCACTGGGACAATACCAGTGTTTGGTCTGACCATGAGAATGAGAATATTTTGTCTATCAGCCTATTCCTGTTCTTTAATTTTATACTATATGCATTATTGATGTATTGTGCAATAAAAAATGGCAATGGAATACATTCCACTTTTTTTTTTTTTTTAACTAGTGCAGCAGCTCAATATTCACACTAAGCAGCTTAATACTCAGAACTTACTAAAAAATACTCATGATATACAGGAATTTTGATAGCAGGGATAAGGAGGGACTTTATACCATTGTATATCAATGGTCTTCCTAAAATGAGGTCATTTTAGGAAGGATGTAGAGCTCCTGGAACAAGTACAGGGAAAGGCAACAAGATCAGTGAAGGAAACAATTAGGTGCTCTTACCAAGAAAGGCTTCAGTTCTCAGTTCTAAAAACTGCAAAATCTGAAGGCTAGGCATCTGCAAAGATCTGATTGAGGTGTTTAAGGCTTTGAATGGATTAAGCAAGCTCAATCCTGGTAAAATTCTTCCGATTGCTCAAACTACACACGAGTGGACATAAATTCAAAATGAGGAAGGATGGTTGCAGATTGCATCTACATTCACATGAGGAATTAACAGGGAGCTTAATGATTTTGTAATAATTGAGAGCAAAGTGGGGGAAAAATCGATGAAGTTAAACATAAGAAAGGCACCTGGGGTAGTAGTAGTAGTGGCATGTGATGCAAGAAAGCAAATGTATGAGCTTATGCAGCATCAGCCAAAAAAAAAAAAAAAAAAAAAAAAAATCACACCATTCCCTCCAAATGCCTGTCCAGTTCCTCCTTAAATTTATTCAACCTATCAACTTCCACAACGACAGATGGAAGTTTGTTCCAGCAATTAACCACCCGCTGGCTAAAGGAAAATTTCCGCACATCTATTCTACATCTGTCTTTTCTTAATTTGAATTTATGCCCCCTTAGATTCGTAATCTGAACAAGTGGAAGGATCCCATCAGAATTCAGCGTGCTCAACCCATTCAAGGCCTTATACACCTCAATCAGATCACCGCGCAGGTGCCTAGTCTCCAGCCACTGCAATTTTCAGAACTTAAGCCTCTCTTGGTAAGAGGATCCCTTCATTCCCCTCACCAATCTTGTTGCCCTTCTCTGTACACGCTCAAGTAAATCTACATCCTTCCTAAAATGAGGCCTCCAGACCTGTACGCAGTACTCAAGCCGTGGCCTGACCATTGCCTTATACAGAGGGATAATCACCTCCTTTTCCCTGCTAGCAAAATTCCTATATATCATTGACAAAACCCCATGACCTGCCCTGGCAGCCTGTCTGCATTGCTCAGAAAACTTCATATCTGCCTGCACAATTACTCCCAGGTCTTTTTCATTTTCTACCACCTTAAGTGTAGTACCACATAGTTGGTACTTTTCTCTGGGGTTACTTCTACCCATATGTAGTACTTTGCATTTGTCAAGGTTAAACTTCAGTTGCCACTTCTTAGCCCATCTGCCCAAATTATCTAGATCCTGTTGCAGTAGCACACTGCCATTACTGTCATTAACAACCCTGCCAACCTTTGTATCATCTGCAAACTTCGACATTAAGCCTGATATACCTTCATCAATATCATTGATAAATATACAAAACAACAGTGGACCTAACACCGAACCCTGTGGGACTCCACTAATAACATTAGTCCAAGAAGAGCAGCATCCATTGATTACCACCCTCTGTCTTCTAGCACTTAACCATCCTTTATGGTTAAGTGCTAGAAGATCCCTGGGTGGATGGGATCTATCCAGTTATATTAAAAGAGGCAGCAAAGGAAGTAAGCAAACCATTAGCCATAATTATGAGAGCATTCTTGGACTTAGGGGAAGTCCCCATGGACTGGAGATGTGTAAATGTATCCCAATTCACAAAGGGGATCAAATGGTGATGAGTAAATACACATCTGTTAGTTTTACATCTGATCTGGGAAAAATAATAGCGTCACTGGTTAAAGAAGCATTGCAGGATCATCTACACAAGACTGCAGTAATAATTCAGACAGCATGGGTTTGTTAAGGGAAAGTCTTGTCTGACAAATTTGATTGGATACTATGATGTGGTTACAAAGGAACTGGATGCAAAAAATAATTTTGATATCATACACTTGGATTTCAGGAAAGCTTTTGATACTGTTGTGCATGGAAGACAACTGTACAAATTGGAGCACTCAATCATCCTTTTATCCATTGTAGCAAGTTGCTATAATGGATAAAAGGATGATTGAGTGGGAGAAGACAGAAGTAGTAATCAATGGATGCTGCTCTTCTTGGACTAATGTTATTAGTGGAGTTCCCAGGGTTCAGTGTTGGGCCCACTGTCGTTTTGAATATGTATCAATGATACTGATGAAGGTATATCAGACTTAATATCCAAGTTGCAGATTATACGAAGGTTGGCAGGGTTTTTAACCACCAATTCATTAATAAAGAAATTGAAAAACAATTAATAATGCACTGAGAGACCAGCAAAAAGTATTTAGAAGAAAAACAGGAACAACAAATACCATCCTTGAATTAAAAATACTTTTTGACAGAGCACTGGAATAGAATAAAGAAATCTATATCTGTTTTATTGATTTCCGAAAGGCTTTCGACCAAGTGAAACATAAGAAACTCTGAAATACTAGACAGACTGGACCTCGACAACAATACATGCAGACTTATCAAGAAGATCTACATCAACCAAAAATTATAAATGATAAACTCAGAGACCTCAGTAGGTAAAAATCAAGAGAAGAGTTAGACAAGGATGTGTTCCTTTTCTCCGAACCCCAGTGAAACGGTGATGAGGAAGATAGAAGAACAAGACTTAGGGATTAATATCAGTGGCATATTTTAGATATGCCGATGATGTGGTTTTATTGGCTGGCAACAAAAACGACTTACTTAGCCTATTGCATTTGCTAATTGAGGAAGGCAAAGACTACAGCGTTGAACTAAATGAAGAAAAAACAAAATATCTGAAAATTAAGAAAGTCAGTAAAACTGAACCAGACATTGTGATTAACAACATGAAAATAGCAAATACAACAGAATACAAATATTTAGGTACCTATTTTACTGAAACTGGAAATCAGGAAAGAGAAACCAGTGCTCATTTCAGTTGTCCAAATTATTCACTGTATGATTCCTTTTGCTTCAAAGGTGGCACTTGTGCATATGTCCATTCTGATATTCCCTGTCAGAGACTTAATAATCTGGAATCTCCTCTTTTCGATCTTCTCTGGCTTAAAATCTCTCTACCACATTCTGTCAAATTCACCTGTTACCGCTATCGTTCTCAAAACTCCACTAATCACTTGGAACTCTAATTTCTATTTGAAACTTGATTTTCTCCCGTCCAACATTCCTAACAGTGAGGTAATTTTCCTTGGTGATTTTAATGTTTATAACTCCATCTGGCTTCCATTTTCTAGTCACATGAACCCAGCTGGTTGAGATGCTGAGGCTTTTGCAATTACTAATGACCTCACACAGATTGTTCATTTACTTATTGGAATACCAGACAGTTCTAGCCGCGCAGACAACATGCTTGAACGTTTTCTCACAAAAACAACCTTTAGGTCAAGGTGAGTGGTCCTCTAGGCACCTCAGATCACAACTTGGTGATGGTCTCTTCTCCAATGGAGAATTTCTCTCATGGTCATTCTCAGCCTTGTGTTGTCTGGCATTACAAGAATGCAAAACGGAATGATCTGCAAGTTGTCTTTTCTTCTTTTCCTTGGTCGGATTACTGTTCCAAATCTTCTGATGTCAACATTTGCTCAGATCATGTCAGTGAAATTCTTCTCATAGGAATGAATCCTTTATTCTACATGCCACCTTAAAATCTTGTCCGTTATCTAAACCTTCGTTTTCCAATAAATGTGCCATTCAAAATAAGAATGCTGCAGATCACAATTGGCTTGCATCGAAACATCCAAGTTTATTTTATACTTACACAAAAGCTTGGAACAATTGTAAAGCAGTTATTAATTAGTACAAATTAGATTTTGAACAGGTTAAGAGTAGAAAACTTGCTTCTCGTCCAAATGGTGGTCAAAGCTACTGGCCACAACTTTTGACCGTCTCTACTGCCATCTCTGTCAAAACCAGATGGTTCTATTGCCACTTCAGCCAAAGCTGACATGCTAGAATCCTACTTTTCTTCCAAATCATGTATAGATGATCTTGGTAAACCATCTCCTATTATTCAATGCCTCCTGTGGTCTTCTGTCAAAAGAATGTCAGAAGGATTTTGAACAATCTTGATGATAAGAAAGCTCCAGGTCCTGATGATATTTCTCCACTTGTTCTCAAAACCTGTTCTCCTAAAATTACTCCTCTTCTCAGTCAATTTTTTTTTTTAACTTTCTTATTGCAAAGGTGTTTTCCCTTCTGCTTGGAAACTTGCTCACATCCACTGAAAGGGTGACAAATCCCTCCCATTATTGTACCATTGCATTTAATTCTACTCTTTCTAAAGTAATGGAGAAATCAATTAACTGCCAACTCAAACTATCTAGAAACCTTCCATCTGATCAATGATCGCCCGTACGTATTCAGTCACCGTCGATCCACAAATGATGTTCTGACTTGCGTTTTCCATCTATGGACAAATTCAAAGGAAAAGTTTGATGAAACTCAAACAGCTGCTCTTGACATTTCAAAGGCTTTTATGGTTTGCCAACGGCTTTTGGTAATTGGGTATATAGTTTTCTCTCTGGCCACTCGTTGCATGTGATGCTGTCGGAAGACAGAGATGGATCTCTGTCTTCTAGCTTTTCCATTAATGCTGGTGTTCCCCAAAGTTCAGTTCTTTCTCCCACTCTTTCGGTTCTTTCTCCTCTGCACCTAAAAATCTGGATTTTCTCTTTCGCTCTCAGATTTATTTTTCTTTCAAACACCAGTTCACTTTGTGCAAATTGCAAACTCATCCTACCATGGAATATTGTTCCCACATCTGGGGCAGTGCCCATAAAACCCCTCTCTCTCTCTCACTTCAAGAGTCCATTCAAAAGAGGGTAGTTAGGCTAAATAATGACTCATCTCTAACAGTCTCTCCACTCTGTCTCATAGACATTGTTTATGCTGTATGCTTCATGCCTACAGATATTTTCATGGACACTGTTCTTCTGAATTAGCTTCTATAATTCCAGCTCTCTCTTCCTAAACAGTCTGAACATGTGCCGCAACCAGTCTGCATCCTTTTGCTATCCAACTTAAAAAACTCAGAGCCAACTTTTCTTCTTCCTCATTTATTCATTCAACTTCCGTTTTCTGGAACAACCTCCCTCCATGCATATTTACTAAAAATTACAATATACAGAAATTAAAGTCTAATGTCAACAAGTATCTTCTTTCATCTTCTCAACCTACAACCCATGCACAGCATTAACTATAAGTTCTAATACCTCTCATGCTTGGGGTTTGAAAAAAAAAAAAACCAAAAAAAACCTGTAAATTACATTAACAGATGTCAACCGAAGCACAATTAGGCTATTTCTAATAATGTATTATTAGAAATTGCAGAATTATGCTTCTAATAATCCATTATTAGAAATTGCTAATAATCCATTAAATTTCTAATAATCTGTTATTAGAAATTGCATAATCATTATTATTAAAAATTATGCTAATAATAATAATGAGGAAAGATGATGCAAAAGCATGGAGCCTCATAAGTCATTCCAACCTATGGCAACCCCCGCTGTCATTTAGAGATAATTTAGCAATATGATGTTTTTCCCTATCTACTGCAGCTTGTCTTTTGCTATATCCACTACAATGCCACCTTGTGCTGGCAGTTCTGTTCTAAGGAGTTGCTTGTGATGCTGGCTTTACTAAACAGAGTTCCTGGTATTGATAGATTCTGAGCGGATGTAGCTCTTTGCAATCAGCTGATTGAAACTAGAATTTGGACTCTGATATTTAATCATATTTATTTTTGTATAATTTGATTAATTTTGGTTTTTTATTTGTATCTGTTTTGGTCATGGCAACCTTTCCTTCGCTGTTGTTGGGCAAACAGGAGAGGGAATATATTAGAGTACTGCTAAATTATCTGTAAATGATAGTGGAGTTACCATAGGTTGGCTGAGACTGTCTTAATTAGTAAATAATCAGTAACAGTGAGGGAAAGGTTGCCATGACCAAAATAGATAGTTACAGTAACATTTTCTATTTGTTTTGATTCAGCATTCTCTTAAAAGTACAAACGATCATACAAAGTCATTTATTGTATGGAGCAGAAACCTGGATGTTGAAGAGGTGAGGAGAAAAAAATTGCTCTCCACAGAAATGGATTTTTGGAGATGCTCAGCAAGAATTTCTAGAAGAGAGAGAAAATGGAATGAAGACAAGAGAGAGAAAATGGAAGTGAAAAAGAATATTACTGATACTATCAAAGAAAAGCATTTATTATTATTATTATTATTAGCCATATGGTGCAAGGAAGCCTGAGGCTTTTGCTGCACCAGCCAAAAAGAAAAATTCCCAAGTTACCCTGAGAGAGAGAGGAATCACCAAGAAAAAGAAGAATAATGATATCCAGCTCAGGACCCTGGGTGTGCCAAGCCCATACTCACCAGATGTGGTCCCCTGGGGTTAATATGGTATGGACATGTAAAACGGATGCAAGAAATCAGATATCCAAAGGCTATCCTGGAATGGATACCTCCAGGAAGATGGAGAAGATGAAGACCCAGGAGGACATGGAAGGATGGAGTACATGACAGCCCGAGGATTAACTGACCAAGCCACTTTGAACCATACTTTACAGCAGCAAAAAATTCCTATCAAAAAATAACTTGTAAATGGAAACACTTCTCTTGAAGAAGAAAGAAGATTCTTTTAAAAAGTCAACTTTATGCTCAAGTATTCAAAATGAGAGCATATATCAACATGAATCTAAAAAAAAATGGAATGGTAGGGTATCACAGCTTCAAACGAGTATAATCTTAAACAAAATAAAACCTAAGGTGACCTTTTTCTAAAAAAAAGGCCATATTTTAAAATAGCGTTTTTTTTTTAAGAAAAAGGAGAATATCGCGTTTTTTTAGAAAAATGCCATATTTTCAGTAAATGGGGCCTTACGCGAAAGGACCCAATTATGAACATAATATCCAAAATATTCCTGCCGTAATATATTTAAATTAATTGATTTAAAAATTCTGGAAAAAGATGGTAAATGGCGTAATATAATTTTCAAAAATGTTCAGATTCATAAACAGTATTTAATTTTTTCTTCTAGTGTCGTTCTGCGCTTCTGATATACATATACATCACCCCCCCCTCCCCACCCCAGCACGATATATTCAAAACACCTTTAAAAATCAGCTCCTAAGTTATTTATCCGTAATTTTATTTTTTCCTCCAAACAGCAATATTTTATATATATATAAATTTATTAATAATTATCTAAAATATGTTTAGAGCCAACTGAATTGCGCATCTAATTCATTACCCGCAGTTGCGTATTTCTTAAAAGCACCTGTAATTAAAGACATCAGTGACAGGATAGAAAAGAAACAAAAATCAATAAAATTAATTCCGCAATGTGTAGACTGTTAACGAAATTACAGAGGGGAAAAATACGATTGTATTACCTCATTATGATCTTCGACAACAAAAACTGGCAACTCGGCTTTTCGTTTTTTATATGCGAAAACACTTGAACTTCCCGCTTTTTCCATATTACACGTGCTTTTCGTCCCAAAACAGCTGACCGTGGAGGAACAATCGATGCAATTGAAGGGCGTGTGTAAGAAGTAGCCACATCGCAGCAAAACATTACCCTCACAGTAACGCTCTTCCACGCCACCTAGCGATAGCAACCAGAGTTATTCTAAAAAACACAGTACGATTTAGGGAACTGCTCACAAAGTAAATTTCAATTTTAAACAAAATGATTTCGGTAGTTGCAAAACTTAGTCAAAAAATTGTAATGGCATAAAGATAGAACGACGGAAAGTCGTATTCATATGTCTGTTAATAGCCATCTTGACCTAGAACAAAAAGAATTTAATAATATTAATAAAATTCATGGATAATAATATAACAATGTTTTTATTTTATTAATAATAATTATATGTCGGTTACTGAAAGTATTGGTCTGTGATGACTAAAGTAAGATATATAATTTTTACATTGGAGAGTTCATGACTAAATACACCATTATTATTGTTGTTATTAGCTGTATAGTGCAAGGAAACCAGAGAGGGTGTGCCAAACCCATACTCACAAGATGTGAGCCCCTGGGGGTTAACTACAATGACGGACAACAAAACTGCATCACTTGTGAATTTTGCAAATAATGTGTTTTGCGCTGCATTGTGAGTTGCAGAAATGTTCCAAATACGTTTGTTAGATGGGATATATAAATATATCTCTGTGAATGAAATCCAATAAAAAGACTCCACCTGATATACCTAATTGCCATAAATATCTTCCCAAAGGGTAAAATGCGTAATTAATGGAAATATGAGAAATCATGCAAATGGCAATCATGACAACCAAACATACATTTTATTGCATTTAAATGTACAAACTGAAATGACAAGTTAAGGTAATAGTATTATGTACTGTATATCGGCAAAATAAGTCCTCAATATTTTGTTGTTCCTCCTGGAGCTGCAATTACAGCCTTGCAACTATCTGGCATAGAGTTAATCAACTTCTCGATATACAGTTGCCGAATTTCGTGGCATCGCACCCTTACAATGCTCTCTTGCAGCTGAATCTTACTTGTCGGCTTCTTCTCAGCAATTTTAGACATTAAGCACCAGCATTTTTCAATACGGTTCAAATGTGGACTGTTGTCGGGCCAGTCCAACACTGTGATGCCAGCATTTCTTAGGTATGACTGCACCTTACGGGAGAAAAACGAGGGAAAACATTGGTGTGAATATGTTTTAAGCCTTGTGACACAAGAAGACAAACTCATCATTAAATCTAAATAGCATAAAACGTACCAATTTTGCTGTGCAAGGTGCTGCGTCCTGTTGAAAAATGCAGTTTTGGACGTCTGTGTGGTGATCCCTAATAATGGGTTTCAGGCACTCCTCCAAGATGGCAGTGTAGGTTTCTGCATTCACCGTTCCGTTAATAAACTTAATTCGCCCCACCCCTTTGCTTGTTATGCATCCCCAGACCATCTGATCGGTGGGGAACTTTACAGTGGGTGTTATGCAGTCAGGTTGATATGCCTCCGATTTTCGTTTTCTGACATATCGCTTCCTATCCGAGCCATGCAAGTTGAATTTCAATTCGTCAGAAAAGATGACGAATCATCATCTTTGCTCTTTTATCCATGAAATGGAACAATGTCCCATTGCTCTTTTATCCATGAAACATTATTATTATCATTATCTTTATTTTCTCCTAAGAGACACCCGCTTACGGCTATTAACCAGGAGATGCACATTCATATATACAAATATAAGTTATATACATAATTATCCACTTATAATTTGTACATGTCATTGTCTTAATAAATTATACAAATTATACATTGTCTAATTAATTATATTATACATATCATTGCCTTATTTTTACATGACAGCAGATAGAAAGAGAGCACAAGCATAATTTGCAATTTACAAGGAATTCGAGAATATTCACATCTACACCACTATTTACAGCGAGATAACAGAAAGACAAGACGTACAATGTACACATAACAGGAGTACCAGTGCGAAGAAAAAACAGTCCCGACCAGTTCATTCTTCATTTCCTGCATTCTGTTTTGCTTTCATCTGTGAGATTCACTCAACATTTATAGGTGAAAAATGCATTTTGAAACATTTCAGTCCTCTACCTCTTCTCTGTGCAAAGCTTTTCTGGGTCTGCTTGAAGATCGTTGTACATCTTAATGGTGTTAGAAGGAAAAAATCACTGAAAGCTTCCCAGCTGCGTGAGCGCGCTACTGATTGGAGGGGATGGTGTCCTATTTGCCCATCTTTGCGTCATGCGAGGCCGACTCAGCAGATAGTCAGTTTTCGGTTAGTCGATTCTCCCTGTCAGCAGTTTTGCAAGCGTGAGAATGTTCTTGGTGACAATTATGTGAGACCAAGGCGTGACATCCAAGTTGTCATATAAACAGCCCTTGAGATTGTAAATGGCTGCGTAGTGATCCTGTTTAACCATCTCAGCATCCAGTACTCTTAACCCCGGAAAGCCTTGATGGTAGCATCTGGGGCAGAAGACCAAATCTAAGATTCGTAGAGAGGGATGGTGATGATGTATTTTAAAATATATTGTTTAACAAGGTCAGGGTTCCTGGTTCCTACCAGTTCTTGTCTGGAGATCCATAGCGCTGGGTAAGTTTTCTTCTTTACATGTCCGAAATGAGGTGTGAAGTTTAGGTTTTCGTTCCATTTCAGACCAAGATCAATATGCGCCCTCACCTTTTTGACCACGCTGCCATTTACGCGTTGATATGTGGTTCTTTATTACCTTGTTAGTGTAAACCATTTGTGCTGTCTTGGGTTCATTTAGTCGGAGCCCCATGCAATTAAGGATGCAGTGCTGTTGCAAGCAGAGTAGCAGAGAGGACACAACCTTGTGGAACTCCCCAAGCAAGTCGCTTCTTCTTCATTTGTTGGGTCGATAGGCATGCAGACCACATTCCGAAAGCCGTATTTGGATAATTACTGCACTTGTGTCAACACCAGAGGCCATCTCAAAGTCCAGTTTTAGATGAGGAGCACTAGCATGGTGATTACGAAGGCAGAGCCATTTCAAATATCGATCATGGGAAGACGTAGGCACTCTGTTACAGTCTGATTCAGGTCTTCTCTTCAAATCACCGTTTCACGATTTAATTTCAACACCCCGGACACTGTTGACTCGTGGCAGCCTATTTTATCAGCGATAGTACGCGTAGAAAGCCCTTTCTGGGAAAGGGCAACAGCTACACTTTTTTTTTCTTGTTGTTAACTGAACATATGAAGCCATGCTTACATTACATTTTTTTAAGGTAATGTAGTTTTTTTGTCTGCCATTGTATAGTTGTTCATTACGGGTAATATTTATCGAAAGATCTGATGACATGTCCAAGTTGAAGAATGGTTTCATAGATGTGCAGAACTCTTTTCCAGCCTTAGAGTTTAATTGTAAAGAAAAAAATTACATTCAATCTGAAAACACCAGGCGACTTGAAACCAGATGCGTTTTCGAATTAACGCATTTCCCGGATTCGGAAAGTTTTTTGTATGCTAAAACCTTAATATTTCTGTTTCTAAATTCCTTAGGTTTCCAACGATATATACATCCATATTATCCCATTTATTACGTAAAAAATTTCCTTGATCACATGTTCATATTTTCCACTATTCTGGAAAAGCTATTGAAATCTTAGAGATTTGAAAGTTTTTCGTCTAGTATAGAGCTAAGATGAAGTATCGTGCAAAATTTATTTAAACTTGGTTCACAATAAGATAAATTATTGTTGCCATCATACAAGTAGAATCCGAACAATACAAGTTACAATAATTCTCTCCTGCCGGAAGCTGAAGATGACGTCACTTTTGTGACGTTTTTCGCGTGACGGTTTTTCGTTACATTTTTTTGGAATAACGCCAGTAAAAAGGTTTTTTAACTTCAAAGAGTGAACAATCAGAAACATAATAATAATAAATTTAAAAGACATTTCTTGGCTAATGCATTAGAGTATGAAGAAGTTTATGCATGGGTTAATGCACACACATCATTTCTACTACCAAGGTAGTTTTAATGCATAGTTTAATTATTAGTTAGTTAAGGAAGGGAGGAATTACCTCTGTGATGTCTTGCAGAACACTTTTGTGCTACTCTCCGTTGTTGAATTAAATATGCAAATAATTTACATGAATTCTTCACACTTTTAGACAGAATCATTGATCCAATGTACCACAGAATCGGTGGTCCGCGAACCCCAAAATTACATGAAATCACCAACCCAATTCTTTGAGTGCAAGAAGACAAGCAGACATGTTTCAGTGGATCCTTGAAGTTTTCTACGTTTTAACATTTAAAGGATGGACTCTTTGTTTAAATTGGCTTCAAAGCATTTAAATTGTTTTTAAAGTAAGGACTTATTGTCTTCTCGCACTCAAAGATTTGAGTTAGTGATTCGATGTAATTTTGGGGTCTGGTTTGGGGTCCGCGGGCCATCGATTCCGTGCTGCATTGGATCAGTGATTCTGTCTAAGAGTGTGAGAAATTCATGCAAATTATTTGGATAGTTAATTCAACAACGGAGAGTACGGGCACAGAAGTGTTCTATAAGACATCATAGAAGTAATTCCTCCTTTTCTTAATTAATTGATATACACTGTGCTGCCACTTTATTAGGCACACGTACCTAGTAGCGTGTTGAGCCTTCTTTGGCCTTCAAAACAGCCTGAATTCGTCTAGGCATGGATCGAAGAACATGCTGAAAATGTTGTGCAGGATTGGAGTACCATGCAGATATGAGTGTTTCACGCAGTTCCTTGAGATTCGACGGAGCTGTAGCCCTGCAGCGAACAGCCCTTTCCAGCTCATCCCAAAGACGTTCAATAGGATTGAGATCCAGGGACTGAGCGGGCCACTGAAGCAAAGAAAATCATTGTCATATTCATGGAACCATTCCATAGTTAGTGGGGCTTTGTGCACCGGCACATTATCCTGCTGGAAGTAACCATCTGACTGAGGATAAACTGTCAACATGAACGGATGCACTTGGTCAGCAACGATGTTTAGGTACGATGTGGCATTCAGACGTGAATCTATGGGTATCAATAGACCTAACGTGTCCCAAGAAAACATACCCCACACCATAACACTGCCCCCACCTTGCACCGTAGTCGACAGACATAATGGGTCCATGGATTCATGTTGTTTTCGCCAAATTCTGAGCCGTCCATCAACATGATGCACCAGGAACTTCGACTCATCAGACCAAGCAACTGTTTTCCAATCCTCGATAGTCCAGTCTGGTGTTGCTGTGACCACAGGAGGGGTGCTCTCTTGTTCTTCATTGATAACAAAGGTACGTGATGTGGCCGTCGGCTGTTGTAGCCCATTCGCGACAAAGTCCGACTAGTGGTCCGTTGCGATATTTTGTTCTGCACACTAAAAAAAAAAAAAAAAAAAAATTCTGACGTGAGGTGCGACATTGTGGCCTGTCTGTTTGCTTGCACAATTCTAGCCAACCTCCTCTGACTTCTTTCATCAACAAGCGATTTTCTTCCACAGGAGTGCGTTGAGAGGATGTTTTCTATTCGTTGCATCATTCTCTATACACCCTTGAAACTGTTGTGCATGAAAAGTTCAGAAGAACTGCCGTTTCAGAGATGCTTTGTCCAGCACGTCTTGCACCTACTACCATGTCACGTTCGAAGTCCGTTAGATCACTCCTTTTCCCCATTCTTGCTACGGTTTGTAAGCTTAACTGATGCTAGAAAGGTTGTTCTGCCGCATTTATATGGATATAAATGCAACAGATTTATATCTGCTGCATTTATATCCATGTGACTTGCAACGTTGTGGGACAAACCATTTGTGTGCACAGCAGGGGTGTACCTAATAAAGTGGCAGCACAGTGTATAACGTAGAACGTATTGAGCGATTGCAGCTCTGTCATCTCTTAATCGTTTAATTATATCTTATACTGTGAATACCTTCACAGCAATTTGCCATGGTATTGCCTTACCACGAATAAATCACACTTCATCTATGAAGAAGACTATTGTTACTTATTCTCGGCGGCTACCACCACCCAAACGACAACGTTTGTAAAATGGTATGGGATAAAAATCTGGGTTACCACATATCTGTGCCTATTAGACTCAGGAAAAGATACACTGGTGGGCAAAACGTAAGGACCAGTCAGGTTTTCACCTGTAGCTTCTCATAGGAGTGGCGTGGATATGGGAATAGCATACCAAACGAACCTCCTGAGGTACGGAAATGATGAGGGAAACAACACAGACATACCAACGGAAATAAAACGGTACAGAAGGACTTTATTCAAAAATGGCAACATAGCACTGGCTGCCATGATACAGATGCATCACTGCCAAAGATGGAACAAAGGGAAGAGGTGATCCTCAGTAGGAGATATGGCCACCCCTAATGTTAATGCAAGCTTTGGACCACCTGTCCATATTTAGAATAATATTGTTGATAAGTTCTTGCTGTAACATCGTCCATTCCTCTGTCAGCACCATCTACAGCTGGTGAACATTTACTGGTGGGTATAGACGTGCTACTAGCCTTCTCCCCAGAGCGTCTCATATGTGTTCAATGGTATTTAGATCTGTGAAACGGGCACGCCAATTCATACGAACAATGTCCTCACTTTCCAAAAGTATATCAAAAGCTGCAGTGCGATGGGGTGTGGCGTTATCATCCATAAACACGAACTAGGGGTCAGTGGCACCTGGGAACAGACGCACATGGGGAAGGATTATCTCAGAATAGTAGCGCGCACCGGTTACAGTACCGCCTTCCAGGATCTGGAGTTGTGTACGTCCATGCAAAATAAAGCCTCCCCAAACGAGAACTACTCGACCTCAATATCGATCCCTTTTAGTGATGTTTGCTGGGTGATACCGTGTGCCAACCTCTCGCAAGATTAGCTGACGTCTAGAATGGCTGCTTAGACTGAATCTACTCTCATCAGTAAAGAGTACCTTACCCCATTGCGCTGCTGTCTACTCCTTGTGTTCGATGCACCACTGTAAACGGTGTCTCCGATGGGCAGTTGTTAAAGGGACAGAGTTTACTGGTCGTCGGGCGAACAGTCTACCTTTGTGGAGTCTCCTGGCCACAGTAAACCACGATATCCTGCGTCCTGTGCAGAGCTGGTTTGCAATGGATCCCGCTGTCTGGTGTCGGTCCCACTTGGCCTGTAGGAGTATATAGCAGTCATCACTCGGCATTGTTTTCGTGGACGACAACCACTGGTCCTTCGAACAGCTGTACCTGTCGTTCTGAAGGCCGACCATGCACGTGAGACGATGGCATGGGCGAAACCGAACTCTGCAGCCACATTCGCATTAGCATTAGTAGAGGTATATGATGCAAGAAAGCAAGCTTATGCAGCATCAACCAAAAAAAAACCCACTTCCACTTCACCCCTCCGTTCGATCGAAATACCTGTCCAGCTGAGCCTTAAATTTATTTAGTTTATCAACTACCACAACAAGGGATGGAACACTGTTCGACCATCCAACTACCCGCCGGCTAAAGGCAAATTTCCGCACGTCTATCCTACATCTGTCTTTCCTCAATCTGAATTTATGCCTTTTCAGGTGATTATACTGAGCAAGTGGAGGAGTCCCAACAGCATTGAGCATGCTCAAACCATTCAAGGCTTTATACACCTCTATCAGATTACCTCGCAGGTGTCTAGTATCCAGACACTGTAATTTGCAAAACTTAAGCCTTTCTTCGTAAGAGCAAATCCTTTGTTCCATTCACTAATCTTGTTGCTCTTCTCTGTAGTCGTTCCAGCAGCTCTACATCCTTCTTGAAATGAGGCCTCCAGACCTGTATACATACTCAAGGTGCGGCTTGACCATTGCCTTATACAATGGAATAATCACCTCCCTATCCCTGCTAGAAAAATTCCTGTATATCATTGATAAGACACCATGAGCTACTCTTGCAGCCCGTCTGCACTACTCAGAGAACTTCATATCTGCCTGCACAATTACCCCCAGGTCCTTTTCATTCTCTACCACTGTCAGTGTAGTACCACAGAGTTGATACGTTGCTCTGGGATTACTGTTTCCCACATGTAGTACTTTACATTTGCCAATGTTAAACTTCATTTGCCACCTCTCAGCCCATCTGCTCAACCTTTCCAGACCCTGTTGCAGCAGCATAGCATCAGTAGTGTCCTTAACAACCCTGCCAACCTTTGTATCGTCTGCAAACTTGGACATTAAGCTTGATATACCATCATCAATATCATTTATAAATACCGAAAACAACAATGGACCCAACACTGAACTGTGAGAGACTCCACTAATAACATTAGTCTACATTGAGCAGTGTCCATTGATTACCGCTCTCTGTCTTCTCCCCCTTAACCACCCCTTTATCCATAGCAGCAATTTGCCTCCAATGCTACACTGCTCCAATTTGTGCAGCAGTCTTTCATGTGCAACACTATCAAAAGCCTTTCTAAGATCCAAGTATATGATATCAAAGTTATTCCCTGCATCCAGTTCTTTTGTGACTGCATCATAGTATCCAATCAAATTGGTCAGGCAAGACTTCCCCTTAACAAAACCATGCTGTGTCCGAGCTATAACTGAAGTCTTGTCTAGATGATCCTGCAGTGCTTCTTTAACCAGTGCCTCCATTAATTTTCGAGGAACAGAAGTTAAACTCACAGGTCTATAATTACTTGTGTCAGCCTTTGATCCTCCTTTGTGAATTGGGGTTACATTTGCACATCTCCAGTCTGTGGGTACCTCCCCTGAGTCCAAGGAAGCTCTCATAATTATGGCTTAGGGTTTGCTTACTTCCTTTGCTGCCTCCTTTAATATAACTGGATAGATCCCATCCACCCCGGGTACCTTTTTTATGTTTATCTTCAACAATTTCTCCTCCACTTTCCTCTCAGTTATTACAAAATCATCTAGCTGACTGCCTGAGTTTAAGTGACCTCTGGCATTCCCCTTCCTGAATAACTCCTCATGTGTGAATGTAGATGCAAAATACTCGTTTAGTTTGTTAGCCACCTGAGCAGGATCATCAACAGTTCAACCATCAATATCCAGTGGACTAATCTGATTCATCCCTTTATTCCTAGAGTTTACATAGGTAAAGAGCTCGTTTCTGTTTTTCTTTGGAAGCCGAGTAGCTTCCAAGATAAATTCTTTGAATGCTTCCCATTTTGAATTTGCTGTTGGTAACATCATCAGTTGGTCCCACTGTATAGAATTTAAATACTGTCTCAGACCAACGTAGTCGCCTTTACGAAAGCATAAACCCTGCCCTTTACCCCTGATACCAAGTGGTTCATTTATCTGCAGATTCTTAATGCATGAAGAATCACTGCTGATAATCAAATCAAGAGTATTACTTCCTCTAGTTGCCTCCCGAACATGCTGATTTAGAAAACAATCATCCAATAAATCCACAAAAGCCTTGCTAGTGTGTGAGTGACCAGCCCCCAAATTCCAGTCAATATCTGGGAAATTAAAACCCCCATAATAAGACTCTCTGATTTACTGGCCCACTCTATTTCTCTGTACAGTTTCTTATTATACTCATCAGAGTCATTATGCCTATAGCACACTCCTGCTCTCAATTGTTATCACCCAATGCTTATGTCTCACAAAACCAGTCTCATACTTCATAACTGATTACAACAACAGGGGTCCACCCACCGAAGAGATACGAAAAAGCCTTGAAACCGTTCCGTCTGGGTTCTGGTATCCGCCGAGGATAAGAAACAATAGTCTTCTCCATAGATGAAGCGTTACTTATTTGGGGTAGTGCAATACCATTGCAACTCGTTGTGAAGATATTCACAATATGAGCTATAATTAAACGATGCATTAAAACTCTTTGGTAATAACCATGCATAAGTAAACTCCAAAATAATAAATTGAATATATATTATGGACGGCTTGGTTGCTTATCATTACTTGGACGAAAAATTCGATCAACTTATTTATATTTATTATCGGATTAGGCACGATGTGAGCTAATTAGGGTGGGGAGGGGAAAATTCTCAGGGCAAAAGTATCCCAAACATTAGGTTGGGAGATTAGGCCATCTACACTGTTGGACAAAATTAACAGAACAAAATGTTTTTCACGTGGACATTTTATTGTGAACAGTGTCGTATTATATTTGATATAATAGTGGAACAGCCACATCTCCAGTAGTCAGGATGGCAAGTCAGTCGTTTAGATGATGCTTTGAGATAGGGGCAGTTGGACGACTTGAAGTCGGGCAGTCACGTTAGGTTACTGTATAACGCAGTGTCATCTCGCTACTATGGAAGCAGTTTCAGATAACAGGAACTATTACAAGAGGAGCTGGGCATGGTTGCCCGAAGGCCACGTCAACAAGATGGGCCGAGGAGTGGCAACTGAAATTTAACATTGACAAATGCAAAGTACTGCATATGGGTAGCAGTAACCCAAGAGAAATATACCAACTGGGATGTGTGACACTCAGAGTAGTGGAGAATCAAAGAGACCTGAGGGTAATTGTGCGGTCAGATATGAAGTTTTCTTAGCAGTGCAGACAGGCTGCCAGAGTAGGTCATTGGGTCTTGTCAATGATATATAGGAATTTTGCGAGCAGGGATAAGGAGGTGATTATCCCATTGTATAAGGCAACCATCAGGCCACATCTTGAGTACTGTGTACAGCTCTGGAAGCCTCATTTTAGGAAGGATATAGCGTTGCTTGAACGAGTACAGAGAAGGGCAACAAGACTAGTGAGGGGAACAAAGAGGTGCTCTTACGAAGAAAGGCTTAAGTTCTGCAAATTGCAGCGTCTGGATACCAGGCACCTGCGAGGCGATCTGATTGAGGTGTATAAGGCCTTGGATAGATTGAACAGACTCAATGCTGATAGGATTCTTCCTCTTGCTCAGATTACAAACCTGAGTGGGCATAAACTGATATTGAGGAAAAACAGTTGTCGAATAGATGAGTGGAAATTTTCCTTTAGGCAGAGGATTGCTGGAACAGACTTCCATCTGTTGTTGTGGAAGTTGATAACTTAAATAAATTGAAGGCAGAACTAGACTACCATATCACATATTTCCCTACTTCATCGCAAACTGCACAAGTTACACCACATTTTCTTCGTTGTGGTTGTTTCTGTTATTGGATTTTAGGAGCATCAGCAACTAAGCCATATTAGCCACTGTATAATGTTTGTAAATTGTATGTATTTTCTGCGGTGGATTTTCTGTTTGCTGGACGAAAAACCCTCGAATTTCTGTCAAAAAAATCCGTGCTACCTCGCCTGAGACCGACTAACTCAGCCACTTGTGAAAAAGACCCATAAAAATTCCTCCCATCATCGACGGGATTTTAACTCTGTTTTTTTCCACCCGCTTTCGGGAGGATGGCGATCATTCCAACTGTGTTACCCACGAGGGTCCTTTTCTACGTGTTCTGTTAATTTTGTCTCGCAATGTATGTAACTTCATATTGATTGGAAACTTTATTAGCAACACTTATCTAACGAGAAGAGTCCCCTCAGAACAGCCTCTATATTTGTTGTGGCATAGATTCAATGAGGTATCGAAGTGTAACATAGGGATTCTTGTCCGGGTTGATTCAATTGCTTCTCACCGTTCCTGCAAATAGGTAGTTGTGGTTTTTTAATCAGAAGAGCTTGCTTCAACTTATCCTACTGGTGATCAATAGGGTTCGTGTGGAATGAGGTCAATTCAGCGTATTGCAGTTGCCTTCCAAATTTCAACTGGATTAAGATCTAATGACTGGGGAGGCCATCCCATTAAGCTGAATTGACTACCATGTTCCTGAAATCAGTTCTTTATGATTCTGTCCTTGTGACAGCACATTATGTTGTTGGAATCACAAATCAGCATATGAATGCACTACAACCACGAAGGGTTGCGCCTGATCGGAATTAATTTCCAGATAACCTGTGGGACCTAAGTGTTTTCCTACTGGTATGAAAGGATTCCAATATGTACCACAAAAGCACTCCCACACCATTACACTGCTACCTTTAGCCTGTATTGTTGACACTTGGCAGGATGGACCTCTCCTGTTTTCGAACACAGATCCCCCTTGACTTTTGATCAAAATAGAATCTAACGTTCGCAATGCATTCATTAAAAAAGTACATACGGTTATGGTAAGTCTGGATATATAAAAAGCATTTGACACTACTTGACGTTATGAATCCTGCAGGATCTTTATCAGCTAGCACTTCGAGGCAACCTTCCTCTCTTTATTCAAATCTTTCTACAATAGAGATCGTTCCAAGTACGATATCAAAATACTCTTTTCAAGCATTATACAAGAAGGAGGAGTACCCATTGGATTGGTAATAAACCCCACTCTCTTTGCTCTTAGACTTAATCAACAAACTAATGACCTTCCGAATTTAGTGAAAACATATCTTTTTGCAGACAACCTATCAATTCAATATCTCTAGATATGGCATATACAGAAAGACAACTGCAAATGACAATCTATGGAACCACTGTATGGGCAAACTGCAATGGCTGGCATCTCTCAAAACAAAACACAGTAACTATACATTTCTGTAAAAAACGAAATCTAAGTCCGGACCCTCAATTATATTTACATGACCATGTCATCCTGTTCACCATGCGCTTCATTGGATTAATACTTGACAAAAAACTTAAATTCTTAGCACATATAAAATAAATCCAAACCAACTCTTTAGAAAAAAATGAACATTCTTAGAGAAAAGATCTGCCAAAAAGACCCAGCCAACCTTCTGGACCTCCAGCATCAGGAAACTAAGAAAATAAGTGGTTCTTTCAAGAGCACGCATTGGACACTCTCATATAACTCATCTTTACCTTTTCAGAAACGAAGGCACTTCACGGTGTACTCACAGCCATCATGTTCTCTTTGAAGAACATACACTGTATTTTACTTGACTACTGTAATCAGCAGGAAAGGCTAGAAGGCTTCCTATCTCACAGAAGTTTACAGGAACCTATAACAATGAAGAACATCTTGGGAAATGAAGCAAACCCAAATGAACTTTTCTTCTTTCTAAAGAATATAAAGATGTTCTCTCATCACTAAAAACTTACAAACTTGAAACTATTTTATTAATTTGAAAGGCATAATATGGCCACTGTAGCACTTGTGAGAAAACCTTCAATAACAACAGCTTAAATTAAACTTTAAATAGAAAGACTTACATTTAAAATGAATATAAGTATTGATTAATATTTATTTATTGAACTTATAAAATCAGAAATAATTAGAAAATATTGGGGCTAATTATGCAAGATAGAAGTGGTATTGAGGGTATTCTTTGTTCACATGAGTTCCTGTTTTACAATCGGTTGGTTCAGTAGTTCGTATCCTTGAGGATGTTGCACAGGAAACACTACGTAATCGGGTACCATAGGATTATCAAAATGAGCTGGATGAATGGTGTCGCTGGTATTGGTAATAGCTCTAGAACGTTGCAGTTTAGTTGTGTTCCTTAACTCAACATCTTGTTGAATACTTCGGAACATGCATTCTTTACACAGAAACCAGAAGATCGAGCCAGAGATGATAATGAAGAGACATCCAAGGACAAACCCTCCAACTGCCGCTCCAATATAACTCCCAAAATCCATTAAATCTAGAAAAAATAATACACATCGACATTAATCCTTATAATACCAAATACTTCTCAGAATACACCATTTAAATTAAAACAATATAAAACCATAAATGTGGTTGTGTGGTGAAAGATTTGTGAAAGTTAAAATTCAAATGACATGAAGTAACTGCACATTCGTAGTGCGCCCTCGTGTGTAGCACAGTTGGTAAAATCGCAGTCCTCCCAATACCTGGTGGAAAAGACCTGAGTTCGAGCACGTCGATGAGGTGAGGAATTGTTATTGGTCTTTTTCATGTGGTTGAGTTAGTTGGCCTCAGGCGAGGGTATCATGGTTTTTTCTTCCGGAAACTCGGGTTTTTCGATTTGGATCTCTGAAACGCTCTCAAAATGGTGCCCCTTTCAGTGGGATTTCACTTTGGGGAAACAGAATATAATCTGCAGATGCCAAATCCAGGTGGTGAAGCATTGTAACGCCCTACCCTGCGAGAAACTGCTTGATGATGTTCGCATTGTGTGATGGTGCATTGTCGTGAAGTAAGAATCACTCACTTGACTCAGCTTCGTCTGTCCAAATACATCAGTATTCTTTTCAACGGTCTGTCCATCACATCTCCGGATAATTCAGTTGGGATTCATCACCAGTCATGATACATTTTTAAAAAGTCTGGATCACTGTCGGGCCTCTCAATCCATGAGGACATGATTTTATGTATAAACTTAAACGGCACTTTCCAGTAGAACGCCTTTGTGCACACTGATGAAACTTGGCACAGAACCAATTCAGACTTGATAGTGAATAATTTCAACAGTGGCCAATGTATGGGCTAATAGTATCGTTTAAGAAAATTAGTCCTAACTTTTCAGACACACCTTGTATATCTAAATATAAAAATAATAAGAATGAAAGTGTTAAACTGATCGATAAGCATGTCAAAAAATATTGGTTGTTTCCTTACACAAATATTTGAGCAAAATCCAACTTGCTACGTCGAAGTTTTACATGTGAAATTTGGGAAATTTATAAAAAGACCAACTCGAAAATTGTCAGCCAAAATACAGGACTGTTTATCCAGTAGTCAGTCCTAGATTTAAACGAAAAGAGAGAGAGTGGATCGAAATGGAATCAAATGTCAATGCAACGGTATTGAAATTCTTGGGTGTAAGGTTGATTTTGGAAGCCCTTTTTGTTATAACTATGTTATAATCATTTAATAAACGTTCTGGCGGTCCCTTTTTGTGACGGGGCTCAGGTGCGTCACATCCTTTTGCACGGTTCTGGCCCCAGCTTGTAAGTAATCTGGATTTCTGTTCCCTAGGCATAACAGAAATCCATACTATGTCAAGATTATATTTAGAACAATTAAAATTCAATTCCCACTTTTAAGACCATTTGTTCAATCGATTTCTGTTGTTTTGAAAATAAAATGGCTTCGATCTGGTCGTTAACCATCCTTCCTACATTTAAATCATCTTCAAACTTTCACATGGTAAGATCGCCATCCTCCCCACACTGGGTGGAAAAGACCTGAATTAGACCTGTCGATGAAGGGAGGAATTTTTATAGGACTCTTTCGGAACGTGGCTGAGTTAGCCAGTCTCTGGCGAAGATAACATGGTTTTTTCTCCCAGAAACTCGGGTTTATCGTCTGGTAAACAGAAAATCGACCGCAGAACACATTTACAGACAATATATGGTGCTAGTTGTAGCTGCTGATGCTCTTAACACCCTACAACAAGAACGAGCTTTGTCAGCTCCCCCTGCATTCCCTCATCAATGTTATTAAGGAAGATGAGAAACAAAATCGGCCTCAATAACGATTCCTGAGGAACTTCGCTTCTTGTTGTTTTAGGTGCATCACAGATTTAGACCACATTGAGTTGTATAAAATATGTCGGTAAATTGGGTGTGTTCTTTGGTAGATTTGCCTGTTTGCTGGGCGAAAATCCCGAGTTTCGAGGAGGAAAAAAAGCCATGCTATTCGCCCGAGACCGACTAATTCAGCCACGCTGTGGAAAAGGCCCATTAAAATTCCACTCGTCATTGACGAGACTCGAACTCAAGTCTTTTCCATTGGGTGTGGGAGGACGGTGAGTATACCAACTTTGTTACCCACGAGGACATGTCACATAATGCATTAATATCTAAGGTAAGATAACCAAATGTCCCAGTGTCCCACAGTTTCTGTCGTGGCGCATAAATGTCCCAGTGTCCCACAGTTTCTGTCGTGGCGCATAAATGTCCCAGTTTTTTTGAAATTTTAAACTGTAAAATGTAATATAACGTGCAGCATGTAACAAGCTATTGACGTACTGATTCAGTTTATACCAAGCAATTGAGAATTAAAAATTTTAGTACTCAATGGATTCTTTCTTGAAGAAGAAAAGCTGCTAAAATTTATTATAAAAATATTTTGACCCACAATCCAAAAAACAATATATGGTGCAATGAGAGGGAGCTGAACCCGGTGAGTATTGCAGATGGGGATTTAACAGTTGAGTGCTTTGCAAGAAATTCTTGTATAAGTGACCAGTGTGCAGAAGCATTGTCATCACACAAGTGCCAATTCCCTGAGGTCCATTTTTCCGGCTGTTTCCTTCGAACAGCATTGCGAAAACTGTTTTTTAGTAGTCCCGGTTTACTTTTTGACAATGAGGGATAGATCAGACCAGGTCACAAACACGACCGATTGATTCATGGGATTTTGAAGTTGAAGGGTGGCCAGAGCTAATAAAGAAGAGAAACACATAAAACTTCTTCTATTCAATGCGCATCAATTCAGACTGACTTCAGATAATCAAGTGATTCAACTGTTACTATTAACCTTAGACACTGAACATGTTGAGACAAGTCGCAATTCAATTTTTTAAGATACAATGCTAGTCTCCCAACTTTTTGAACTTCGTGAGGAATCATGAATACCACTCTACACTGACCATTTAAACTGATCAATTGTGATCAGTTTAAATTATGTATTTCAACAGCAGGACTATGGAAATTGAAATTGTATGCGGCTTTTTGTTTGCCATTCCGCACATGATGGAAATGCTGAAGGAATATTTCCATAAATAAATGTTCAGTGGCCTGATTACTTGAAACTGTAGCTCTCGTGGGTAGTACAGTTGGTAGTATCGTAGTTCTTCCAACACGGGATGGAAGATACTTGAGTTCGAGTCCATGTTGATGACGGAAGGAATTTTTATGGCGCATTTTTTCACAACGTGTCTGAGTTAGTCGGTCTCAAGGGAGAGTAGCATGGTTTTTCCTCAGGGAAATTCGGGTTTTTTTCTTCCAGCAAACAGAAAATTTACCTCAGAACACACACAATTTACAGACAATAAACATGGAGCAATATGGCCTTAGTCGCTGGTGCTCCTAAACCCTACAACAACAACAACAAAAACAACCCATTCTTTAAATGTAACAAGCGAATAGAAACATGTACTTTGGAGGTCAAAATTACAGCAACGGTGGCTGACTAAAAATGACTGTTTGTAGGTTTTATTTAATTAAATCGATATAAATAAGAAGTCTACTTTACCTTCCATAAGATAAAACCACAATTACCACTTTCACTACTAAACTGTTTGTCCTTTGTATTCCAGGCTCAAACTATTTTTCCTTGATACTAGTTGAAAACATGTAATTCAATATGTATTTGGCAATGACGCCATAAAAATGATGCCAGGGTTTAGTTTTTGACGTCAGAGAATAATCTTGGGTGTGGTGATTAATGTTTCCTGTTTCTATTTTGGTTTATTGCAATAATAGTCAAAGGAATCAAAACAATATATGAATGTACAGGCACGCATATGGATTGCTTCATAAATTCAGGGTTGTTGGAAGGAGGCTATGCATTTTCTGCTGAAAAGCTTGAAACTAAAAAAAGTATTCAGTATTCCAACACCTTAGAGTTTCACCTCCAAATGTGGTTTTAGCCTTTGGTAAGTTTCAATGGATGTGTTTGCAAGTTTTGTCTAAAATTAATATACAGAATTTGCTTCGGCAAATTAATCATTTGATTTTATGAAACAACTTTTTATTTTTCCCTTAATATTACATTGCAGCTTTAGTTTTTATATAAAGTAACAATTGTAGTTGTTGTAGTAGAGTTTTAGGAACATTGGCGACTAAGGCCATATTGGTCCGTGTGTACTGTCTGTAAATTCGTGTATTCTGTGGTCGATTTTCTGTTTGCTGGAAGAAAATTATCAACAACATTGTTCTAAGTATGTACAGGTGGTGCAAAGCCTGCATCGACATCAGGGGTAGCCATATCTCTTACTGAGGACCACCTCTTCCTTTTCTTCCATCTTTGGCAGTGATGCATCTGTACCATGGCAGCCACTACCATGTTGCCATTTTTCAATAAAGTCCCTCTGTATAGTTTTATTTCCGTTGTGTCGGTGTTGTTTCCTTCATCATTTCTGTACCTCAAGAGGTTCCTTTGGTATGCTTTTTCCATATCCAGGCCGCTCCTATGAGAAACTACAAGTGAAAACCTGACTGTTCTTTAAATTTTACGCACTAGTATACTAAAGGAGGCAGCTAAGGAAGTAAGTAAACCCTTAGCCATAATTATGAGAGCTTCCTGAAACTCAGGGGTGATACCGATGGACTGGAGATTTGCAAATATGACCCCAATTCACAAAGGAGGATCAAAGGGCGACACAACTAATTATAGACCTGTTAGTTTAACTTCTGTTCCAGTGAAATTAATGGATGCACTAGTTAAAGAAGCACTGCAGGATCATCTAGACATGATTTCAGTTATAGCATGGACAGAGCATGGTTTTGTTAAGGGGAAGTTTCGTCTTACCAATTTGATTGGATACTATGATGTGCTCACAAAGGAAGTGGATGCAGGGAATAACTTTGATATCATATATCTGGATCTTAGAAATGCTTTTGGTACTGTTGCACATGGAAGTCGGCTGCACAAATTGGAGCAATGTGGCATTGGAGCCAAATTGCCACTATGGATAAAGGGATGGTTGAGTGGGAGAAGACAGAGAGTGGTAATCAATGGACACTACTCTTCGTGGACTAATGTTATTAGCGGAGTCCTTCGGGGTTCAGTGTTGGGTCCATTGTTGTTTTCTGCATTTATTAATGATATTGATGATGGTATATCAGGCTTAATGTCCAAGTTTGCAGACGATGCGAAGGTTGACAGGAGTGTTAGTGACAATAATCACGGTACGCTGCTACAACAATATCTAGAAAAGTTGAGCAGATGGGCTGAGAGGTGGCAACTGAAGTTTAACATTGAAAAATGTAAAGCACTGCATATGGGAAGCAGTAACAACTGAGTAGCAACTCCAGAGCAATGTATCAACTTTGTGGTATTACACTGACAGTGTTAAAGAATGAAAAGGGACCTAGGGGTAATTGTGCAGGCAGATATGCAGGTTTCTGAGCAGTGCAGACGGTCTGCAAGTGTAGCTCATGGTGTCTTGTGAATGATATACAGCAATTTTTCAAGCAGGGATAAGGAGGGATTATCTCCTTGCATAAGGCAATGGTCAGGCTACACCTTGAGTACTGTATACAGTTCTGGAGGCCTAATTTTAGGAAGGATGTAGAGCTGCTGGAGCGAATGGAGAGAAGGGCAACAAGATTAGTGAATGGAACAACGGGTTGCTCTTACCAAGAAAGGCTTAAATTTTGCAAATTACAGTGTCTAGAGACTGAGCGCTTGCGAGGTGATCTGATTGGGGTGTATAAAGACTTGATTGGGTTGAGCGTACTCAATGCTGATGGAATTCTTCTTTTGTTCAGAATAATCGCTTGGGAAGGCATAAATTCGAATTGAGGAAAGATAGTTGTAGGATAGATGTGCTGAAGTTTACCTTTATCTAGCGTGTGATTGATTGCTGGAACAAATTTCCATCTGTCATTTTAGAAGTTGATTGATTAAATAGATTCAAGGCAGAACTAGAGAAATATTTGGAACGAGTGGATGTGTGAAATGAGAAGTGTGTTGTGTTTTTTTTTTTTTTTTGGCTGATGCTATATAAGCTTGCTTTTTTGCATCATGTGCCGTTACTAATGTTAATGCTAATTACCTCTTCTCCCATTAGCTGATTAAATATCACTAGGAGGAAAATTATTTTTATATATAGAATGACAAATAAATAAAAAAAATAAATAAAAATAATAAATAAATACGTAGATAAAATGAAAATAAAAATATTGTCGTACCATCAACTCATAGATATCTTTGGGGTTAAATTTCGATTGATAGACACGCATTTGGATCCATCACCACAGACTATCACAAATCCGTGGGGGTCATAGTCCTGACGACATTGTACAACATACCTCCTGCAACATTCAGACGCTTTATAGAATCCCTGCTTTCCCGTGTGATGGCAGTACTGTGGAACAGAAGTCGTGCTTTAGCAAAAATCAATCATACCTTGCTTTCTTAGTGTAGGAAGCCCAGATGGATAGTTGCGCCTTAATTCCATAAGTTTGTTATTGGTATATTCTTGCCAAATAAAGATTGTTTCAAAATTGCACCTGAACAAATGTAGGAACAAACAATAAGAAAAAAAATTCCTATAAATAAACATATTATTTATTTCTTGGACATTAAACTTTGATCATGAATTACAAAATAAAGAAACTAAACAGACGCTGAAATGAATCTCTAAAAAGCGATTTCTCAGTTCGCTTTGAATGGTAATTCGCATAGAATAAACCATGGATTTAATGTCACTTCACAAAAATTAATATAAAAGTGTGAAGTTTGTTGATCGTGGGTGGGGGTCCACTGTACTGAGCCGTTTCTACCGATGTAGCCCTCGTGTGTAGCACAGTTGGTAGAATCGCCGTCTCCCCCCCCCATCGGTTGGAAACCACCTGAGTTCCGTGTCCCGTCGATGACGTGAGGAATTTTAATGAGGATTTTTTCACAACGTGGTTGAGTTAGTCGGTCTCAGAAGAGGGTGGCATGGTTTTTTCTCCCGGGAACTCGGGTTTTTCGTCCAGCAAAACAGAAAAAAAAAGGGCCGACCGTAAATAATTCCTTAATATGTTCATTCCACGTTGAGTGATGTTCTCTACCAAATACCAGGATGTGCTGCGGGTCGGACTGGTCTTTTCTTGAATCTGCTAGAAGAAAACGCTCAAAATTTGTTGGACTGTATTCATAACGGGAACACTCCTCAATATAATTATTGTCTTCCGAGATTCTGGACTGGTGCTCTTAAAGTTTTGATTCTCCTCCGTTGTATGTTTCTGCACATAACATTATTATTTGGAAGAATACCTTGCACTGCAGCAGGAACATCTTCAATACTTTTGCTCTTATTTGTGCTGGGTTTTCCATGGTTGTGTCCGCAAGATGTTTCACGGCTGTAATTACTTTTTGGACTATAACATTTGCTGCATTTCCAAAGCTACTAAATGTATGTTCATTTCGTAGAGAATGAAACGAACCATCCTCTGCAGGAATATATTCAGGGATATTCATGTGTTGTTGTGGCAGACCCCAGGGTTCCCACCCCATTAGCCACTATTGTGCTTCTTGTGTTGAAGCTTCCGCCAAAACCGGTTATTTGTATGTAGTGTAAGTATTGTGGTATGTTCTGTTCTAGTGCTGTCGGCTGGTACCTGGCTCTTTGCAGTTGGTAAGCGGCAATACCTGGTCACCACGTCCCACCTCCCAACCCTCCCCCACGTGGAAGCGGCCAGAATTATCATCACGCTGATCCATACTAGGACAAAGTACCAGTATGGATCGAAACAGTTAGAAAAGGGGAAAATGGAAATAGTAGGAGCAGTCTGGGATGGTAAGGGAAAGGAAAGAATGAAGAAGAGAAGGACCAGATAGAGGGATCCACCAGGGAAGCTATCCCAGCAATCGGCAATAGTAATGACAAGCAAATACTGATTATTCATGAAATAA